>NW_010158064.1:15064-32659 GCF_000695765.1 Mesitornis unicolor
TGAACCAGCTGAGTGTTTCCCTGCCCGTGGCCTTCCTGCTGCCTGGGCAGAGCAGCGAGCAGTGGGCAGGGAGGGTGGTGCTGGCTCTGGGAGGATGCTGCAGGCAAAGCAGCGTTGGTGAAGCTGTGTGACAGAAAGGGGACTTTGTCTGGATCAGTCTGTAGTGGCAGGTCACCACAGCCATGGTGACAAAGAGGACACTTTCATAGCAGTGTGTTACCATGCTGCTCCTCAAATAATGTTTAATACGTCTGTCCATGGTGCCTGCAATGCTTTCAGCAGGTTCAGCTTCCTGGTACCCACGTCATGTCCCCGCATGCTGCTGTCCCAGCTTTCCCTTGGCCTCTCCCAATGGAAAGTGCAATGGGGAAAAGGTCTTTGGGACCTGGCACAAGCTGGAATTGCCCAGACTGACCCAATTTGGGAAACTGTGTGAATCCCTTTAATACGTCTGTCCATGGTGCCTGCAATGCTTTCAGCAGGTTCAGCTTCCTGGTACCCACGTCATGTCCCCGCATGCTGCTGTCCCAGCTTTCCCTTGGCCTCTCCCAATGGAAAGTGCAATGGGGAAAAGGTCTTTGGGACCTGGCACAAGCTGGAATTGCCCAGACTGACCCAATTTGGGAAACTGTGTGAATCCCAGCAGACGCAAAGCAACAAACAGAGGCAGGGAGTGGCCAGTTACAGAGCAGTGGGTGAGCCAGCAGCACAGCACTGGAGGTGACAGGGAACAGATCGCTTCCTCTGCTGCCAGGTCAGCCGTGACCGTGCCCGGGGTCTCGGCAGCCTGCGTGGGAGCTATGCCTGCAGGGAGGTGGCACGGCTCAGGCACAGACACAGCCCCGCTCCCCCCAGCACCAGGCACCACACAGGCTTTGGAGCAGCTTTGCTCCTTGGCCAGCAACTGGGCCAGCAGGGAACCTGAATGCCGACAAATGCATTTCTTCACAGCAGAGGTTTAAGTGTTTGTGGTGCCATGGATGCGATCCACAAACCCCTCAGTAACTGTGTGCTTAATGGTTTGCTCTCCATGCCAGACTGCTCTTTCCTTCTCCCAATTCCTTGCCTCTGTATTTCATTTAATGATGTGCAGTCTATAGCCATGGTTGCCTGGCATAAACATGCAATTCTGGTAGATAAAAAGATGCTTGCGTGCTCTGGTCTGGTGATGGGAGCAAGTTATTTCACACAGAGGATCTCAAAGCACTTTGCATTTGTCACCCCACTCACAGAGGCGTAGAGACACAACCAGGTTTGTTTAACATTGTCCAGCAAGACAAGTGCTCGAACCTGTGAGACTGACACCAAGGACAAGCTTCAGGGAGCTGCTGCACAGGGACACGGGACCCAGCACTGCCTGCATCAGGCCAGGGACACTCGTTTTTTCCTCCCCAAGTATTTTTGCAGGCAGCGTTGTTCTAATAACATGACATTACCTGTCACACAGCAGGAGAGGGGTGCCAAGCTGTTGCTGGGGACAACCAGCTCCCTTCGGCTCTGAGCTCAGCTCCCGGTCCCAGAGTTGGCTGCCACCTAAATCTGTGACGTCAAGGGGGAAAAGCATTTGTCCTGGCTCCTACCCTCTCTGTGAAAGCAATGATGCTAACTCTAAATCAAACATTTGTCTTGCACACATAAGTCTGCTGCACATCAAGACATGATGTCAGTGTATTTGGATTCATTTGTCACCTCCCCCAGCTGCCACAAAGCCAGTGCATATGTTCGGCCAGGGCTGTGGGCATCCGAGCACAGGCAGAGCCCCGCAAAGTGCATTAACACCTGCCCAGCAGCCCACAGGAGGAGCTGGGCCTTGGTCCCTTGAGCTCTGAGGTAATGAGGAAGTTACTTCCCCAGGTAAATGTTTCTGCAGTGCACTAATACTGAGATCAGTTCAAAATATGGGTGCTCAGACATGCGCTTCCCAGCATGAGTGCAGGTGGAAGGGGAAGGTTCTGAGTGAGAGGTGCATGTATGCGCTCAGGACTTCTTCTGGGTTATAGGAATACTAGGGAAATCAGAGGGTTTTTTGCCTCCTTTTGGTGCTTTCTGGAAAATCACATGCCTTAATGAATTGCTCATGTGTGAGCTTTAAGTAGTCAGCAGCCCAGATAAGGTCCAAATCAATTTTGTTCGTGTTTTGCCTGTTTCAGAGAATCTGAACTTATTTTTCAGGATTTACGCCCTTCATAAAACCAAGTTTCTGTCCCAGACAAGGTCTGGCTGAAAATATAAAGATTTAATAAAAACTTGTGCAATAATTTGACTCTTAATCCTGAACACAATCCTTCCTCTCAAATAACTGCAGTCCCTGCAAGATTAAATTCTCCCTACATATTGTTTGTAAGTCTGATACCTTCTATCGAGCTTAGCCGGGTTTTAAGTTCTTAAATCATGACTCTGTAATTGCACATCTTATTCAGTTTGTGATGCAGAGAGTTCCCAAGGAAGCTTTTGTAAAGATTTCTTCGTATCTGACAGTGCTGTGTGACACTTGTATGTATGTTAAAAGCTACACAGTGCAGGGAATGCAAGAGGTCAACGCTTTCCAAAAGCAAGAGGAGGCTGTGGTTCATGTTCTCATTTTACCACAGCAGGTCCCAGAAAAATAAGGACATCTGCAAAGTGTTCTTGAACTGCCTGCGTCATAAATGATGGGGAATTTGTTCCTCAGGCAGAAAGGGCTTTGGGAAAGGTAGGAATAGCCAGCCCCCTTGCCCTCAGCTTCATTTTCTTCCAGTAATTAGCAAAATCCCAATCCACAATGGATAACTGAATCAGTGTTTTAAGTGTGGGCTACAAGGAGAAACAGGGAGTGATGAAAAGAGGCCCGAAACTCAGGAGACCTGCTGCAGCACCAGACTCTCCCAGATGACCTTGAGCAAGTCCTTTGATCCTTAGATCCCCGCTGGAAACACCAATAAGGAGCTGTCCCTCTCCCCTGCTCTTGTCAGCCTGGACCACAGCCCCTCGGGGTGACGCATGCGCCCGGGCTGCTGCAGTAACGCTCTGCGTCCAGCTGCAGTCACGAAATGAAGAGCTTGGGGCTCCTGGGGTGGGATGCTCACACAGCATTTGCTTCTTCAGGCCAGGAACACGTCACGCTCCCTTTCCAGGGCTTAGTTTGCCTTGTGTGGCAAGGGTAGCTGGAGGAGAGGCTGGCCACAGTCAGGGTTCAGCCTCAATCATCTGCTACTTCATCCCAGTCCTCCTTTTCCTGGGGTCTCATACAGGAGCCTTTTCCTCCCTCTGAGGACTGTTTCAGGATCCATAAGCACATTGCTGAGGCCCCAGGCAGAGGCACAGGGATGGGAAATTACTGTAAGAGAAGCCTTGCTGATGAGGCTCAATCCTAATTCCCAAGAGGTTGTGTCTGCATCAGCAAGAGGGTGTCTGTAACATGGGCTCTTCTCAAAGAACCCCTCTTTCTCCCCCAGATGCTGAGGAGAAAACACAGCCTCAGCATGGATAAAATATCCTTCAGCTTTACTGCACTTTGCCTGGACAAAAGCAGGATCCTGCAAAGAAACAATCACTGCGAAGGACCAGCTACACTTGTTTTGTCAATCCAAAGGTCTCTCAAATAGCTGCTTCCCTGTGGCTTGCTGGAGAAGCACCCTGAAAACTGTGCCACTGCAACAGGCAGGACCTCTCTGCGTCTTGCTCGCTCAGCAAAACGTCACAGCCCAGTTATATTTAAGTCCTCAGCTTGAATATCATTGTCGTAACCTCCCATGCGATTTGCCTGGGCAGTGTCATAATTAATAGTGCCCTTGCTCAGAGTACAAGTGGAACATGTGATGGCTCAGCTAGCTATAAATCACGACAGAGTTTCCATCTGGCCCAGCTTCTATTTATACCTCACCAGCCCCAATTAACTTTGAAACTTGGGGCTGATGCTTAAGGAGAAAAATTGTTCTTGAAAAGTGTGATGGGATGCGCAGTGATATGGACGGGAAGGAGGAGATGACGATGGCTGCTCATTTCTCCATAGGGGGAACTGTATCGCCCAGTGCTCCAGGGAACACGGAAACACAGCTTCTGAGACCAGGGTGGTCTTTGAATCAGTTCAACACCAGCCGCGACATCCCAAGGGAGACACAGAAGTCCAGGGCTGGGGGTCAGTGTCTGAATCCTAACACACCTCCTCTGATGCCAGCCAGGCACCCACCCCCCTGGGCATTGCTTCCTCCCACAGCCATGGCTCTGGTCCTATGTCTCAGCCTCAGCCAAAGATCAGGTCCAGCAGCACAGAGCAGAATGAGATCCTTGGAAAAGCATCTATGGGTGGTGGGACCAGGCTCTGTGGGGTGAGGGTCTCCTCCATTGCACTTCACTGTCAATCATACCACTGATGCCTGAAGGTACTTCTAGGTCTAACTCTCCAGCCATACAATTGCTACTTTTTCAAAAATCAAGCTGCTGTCATTAGAGACTGGGGGACCGAAACCCAGAATCAGCCAGCCAAGGGAATCCAGCAGAGTCCTGAGAAAATGGCACATCAACATCCTGTGAGCATCCTGATTCCTTCAATACGGGCACAAAATTGAGCCAGGAGGGCTTGACCCAATTTGAGAAAGTTCCTCAGCAAAGACTCCAGCACTGCCTCCCTCAGAAAGCACAAAGATATTCATCCTGGTTTAAAGACCTACAGTGCCACTTTCCTGATGCACACATCGGCCCAGAATCAGGCCCGCAGTCGCCAGCTATCAAGTTAAAGAGCACAGCCTGACCCCATGCTTGACAGCCCTGAAGCATCTGGAGAAGTCTGAATTCAGCAGGTTTCACCCAGCTCTGAGGAAGGTCACAGATGTGAGTCTGAAGCTGCTGTGGGTCAGTCTCTGCAAGCACCACAGCCCTTGGCACTGTTTTCCCAAAGCTGCTCCCGTGGCAGTGGGTTTCTTCCAGCAGCTGAAGGCTATGACTCCCTGCTCTGTCCCCAGAGTATTTTGTGGTGCATTGCTTAAAACCATCTACATCTTCCTCAACAGGTTCTGGACCTGGTTTGGGCTCAAGTCCTTATGTGCCATTTCAGCAGAATTCAGGTGTGACTTCAAAAACTTACCTTGGGACTGGCCTGGGGTATAAAATGGCCCAGTGCTATGGGGTCTGTGGAGCTCCTGTGGACTCCAGCACAAGGGGCTATGGCTGGGTCCCAGCATTGAGGGATGCTACAAGGAGTACCTGGGCCACAGCACCCCCAGCTCTGCAGTGGATCCCCAGTAGTGGCAGGGAATACAAGGAGCCAGAGGCATGCTGGGGACATCTTTCTCCATCTGTGCTGGATCAAAGCCCCAGTGAGGGGCACAGGACAGAGATGCTGTGCTATTGCCTTCCTAAAAAAAAGAGTCAAATTCTGTGCCTGGTTCTTTGGTACCCAGCTCCCCCATCCCTCCCTCCATCCTGCTTTTCAGCTCTTTCACTCTTGCAGCAGAATTACTCCTGGGGCCTGGCTGGCTCCCAGCTCAGGTAATTACATGCTGTCCTCTGGTATTTGAACAGGATATTTGTTCCCCTTGATTTCCTGTCCTGCACGCCTGTGCAGGGCTGCAGGCAGCCTGTCACCCCGAGCGAGCGCATTTCCCTGGCAAAGGCAGTCATCCCAGTGTGCCCAGCTCCGGCATTAAGTGGGCATTTTGTAAACATGAGATTATGTAGATGCCTTCCCCAGGGAGCCCAGGTGGGCTGTAGACTGCCTGGGTCAGACACAGTGCTCTGTAGAGGTGTGGAGCTGCAGTGCTATCCCCATCCCCACCTAGAAAGGACCCCATTCAGCCTGGATTGTTAGTTAAGAAAGCTCCCAGCCTCCCAGTACCCTCTTTATAAGGCTGTTTGTGGCTCACAGAAGCAATCTCCAGCACTTACAGCACCTACCTGGCAAGAAGGCGAGAGAAACAGGTAACGTATGTCTGCCCTGCTTTAAAAACCCACCAGATCATGAACAGAGCAGCAGCATTGAGCCCTTTGCTGTAGTCAGCCACTGCCAAGCCAGAGCTGGAGACCCTCCACCCGCCTCTGGGCTTGTTTTCACCATGCTCCTGGGCGTGGGTGGATCAGGAGCTCCACGGCAATAAGAACAAGCTCTAGGGAGGAAAAAGTCCTACTTTCTAGCAGATCAGATCTATTCCTGTGCTTTATTGGACTCCCTGTAAAGGAACCTTGGAGAAAGTTGGCAATAATTTACTTTTTTCTTCAGAGTTTCTGGAGCAGGGATGTCTCATTAGCTAAGGGCTTGCAGCACTGCAGGGAGAGAGAAGTAAGTTCTTAGAGAAAAAGTGGAGCAAAGTCCTGTTTCCTGAGAGTAGAGGCGAAAAGCCCTGGATAGTGGAACTCAACCCTGTGCTGCAAGAAGCCACCTTTGCCGGTGCTACCTGACCACAGTAGAGCCTGTTAAGCTCACCCTGCCCTCAGGCAGATAGGAATGGATTTTGCCGGCCAAGCTCAACTTGACATCCCAGCCTCTTGGTAAGAAGAGTCCCAGGGCTCAATGCCTTCTGCTTTTTTGGTGTGCACACAATGCATTGCAATATGTTATCAGCCTCATGCAGCTGCACTTGAGTCCCAGTTTGCAGAGGGTCAGGCAAGGGGCAATCCTACAGCTGCCAGCTCCTTCTGTCTGGCTTCTGACTGCAGTATGGCTCCGGGCTTTGCTGAAGTTGTGAGGGTGGTGTCGGGCTGCAGCTGATTACCATAAAACGACAGAGAATCAGAGCTGCATCATAAAGCCACGTTTTCCTTCCTGGGATGGAACTCACCAGTAAGCATTTCATAGGATTGGCATTCTTTTTTTTTTGAAAAGTCTCTGATTTTGAGGTGGGTGGTAGACAGGTGCCAGCAGCGTGGGAATGGAGAAGGACGCCTGGTGCAGGTTTGCTCCATGCACAGCAGTGATAACCCAGAGCAGCTCCTCTCTGCTGCTGGTCTCAGCCTTCCAAGTGGTGGGAGAGCTCCACAAGGATGATTAGGCTGGGCCTGCTATTTTCTCACTCAGTTCCCAAGAGCATTTCTCATCCCAGTGCTTGCAGACTCTGCTGGCTCATGGCTTCCCTGTGCTCAGGACTGCTTGGAGATATTATTATCCCAAGGGCTGAGCCCCAGGGCAGGCAGAGCAGATGGTTGTCTCCAACATCACAGAAATTGGGAGAGAGAAAGGAGAGGGTGGGAGAGAGCAAAATCTGTGACACCCTTAGTGTTGATCAGTAACTCTTTCCTCTTAAAATGGCAAATTCCACTAGCTCCAGGGGAGTTGTACTGGGCAGTAAAGAAGGCAATAGACCATATCTGGGAGATTTGCCTATACGAAACAAACACCAGTTCCAGGTTTTCTTATGTACCCATGGGAGGGATCAGCAAGTATTTCCTGACGATGCTGTGGATAGAAGGCAAACTCAGTCCTGCAGGCATCTCATGGAGGAACTGAGGCAGCAGAAGATGAGCATAGTCACCAAAGGAGTCAGCAGCTTGACACCCCTCGCTGGCAGGAGGGTTGTGCTCCAAACCTGCTCAAGCTGACCGAGGTCCGAGGTGTCACATGTGCTCCACTAGACCAAAGCAGCGTGGAGTTAATCGTGTTACTGTGAGTTAATCGCGTTACTGTTACTGCACAGCCCTGGCTGCCTCCTCTCTTTTCGGAGGCTTCTTCAAACCTCTGGCAGTGATAAAGCTGCAGAAGATAAAGCTGTCTTGTCCCACGGAGATGGTGATTTTTCAAACGCTGTGTGCTGGGCACTGGGCAGACTGAGCAGCCCTTGGCTTCAACCATAGGAGACACTTGGTGCCCGGTGCTTGCAGGATGCTCTGCGGTTCACCCGCCACATTTCACAGACCACACCCGGTACCCCTGCGTGGGGTGGCATTCGCTACCGGCCTCCTTCTCGTTGCGCTAATTTGCAGCCTTGCTTTGCAGAGCAGCTCTGTGCTCAGGCTGTGCTTGGGGACGGCTGGTGGCAGATGGTGTGCGTGTGATGGCGAGGCAGTGCCACGTCACAAGCTCTCAGAGACATTTGGCCAGGCTTCCTGACAGCCACATCCCACCACCTGGGAGTTCGGCTTTCTGGCAAAGCCAGCTCTGCCCTTCTGAGGAGCGCTCCTCTCCCTGTCACCGCCAGAGCCGGCACCAAGTGCTTTATCTTTGCTTCCTCGCAAGCGAGAGGCTCATTTTTCGGTGACCAGAAGAATCTGCCACCACGGCAAAAGCCACACAACTGAACAGGGAGTGATGGTCCCCTGCCAGTCTGGACCACCTCCATCTGCTGCATCACACCCTGAACTGCACTGTGTGTTCTCTCTGGCAAGGAATAACTTATTCCCGTGATTTTGGATAAAACCCAGTACAAGCAAGCCATAATTGGTGGTAGATTTGACAAATAATGATGATCATGGGAATTATGGCTTCATAGCTTCTTTGGTGTTTCTTCTGATTTCTTCCATTATTTAGATATTCATGCAGAGAAGACCACAGACATATGGCCATATAAGGGAGATGTGTGCATGTAAAGAGGCATCAAAGGAATGTATTACAAAGGACAGTAACACCAGTCCTCTGAAGAGGAGGAAGACTGCTGCCTTCAGAGCCTGGGCAGTCTGAAGTCACCTGCTCAAGTAAAGCACACTGCACTTTGTTTTGCTACCTTCTGGTTACAAGATCTCTGCAGTGTAAACTTGGAATTGCTAGTTTTTGGGGGTGCGGTTCCCAGGACATTGTCCTGATCTCTTACAATCATTTTCTGTATTAATGCTGCCAACCACAGTGCTATACGTGCCCAGGGGATGTTCCTAAGCGCTGAGAGGGGCTGTCACATCATGTGTAGTTGGAGGCTTGGCTGCCTTCTTGCCTACCATGGGGCTTCTCCAGGACTGAGATGCAAGGTGACAGCTTTTTTGGGGTGAATGTAGTTTGCTAGTGCTGCGACAGGAGCCTGTCCTGCTCCTTTCCCTGCCTGCTTTTAGATGGCGTTAGAGCACCCAGCTAAGAGCCTGGGCCTAGCAGTCCCAACTACTGGCTCTTCCACCAGCACTGCCCACACCCTGGGAAAAAGGCTTTATCCCTCCATCTGGAGCTTTGGTCGCAGAAATGAGCTCTCTGAGCACTTTCATTAGACTGAATGAGAGGAACATTTGAGGCCTGGACCCATTTGCAGTACAGGCTCAGAACAGACAGACATGCAAATGACAGAATTTGATTAAGTCCATCTCCCAGGCAGGACAGGATATGGTCCCCTGACAGTGGTGTAGATTTGCCTATTCTTACTCTAAGGTCATTAAATTAAGATTTCATGAGACCCCAGACTGATATAAATGTTGCTGAGCTCATTTCCCTCACTGGGCAGTGATTCATCTCACAGGCTTGATAAAATGACTAAGCTAATAAGAAATGTCTCTCAGTGTCACCAAGTTGTAAGGAAGGTAGCAGGAACAGGAGAAGGACATGATGGATTTTCCTGCCAAGGGAAGCATTAATAGATGGTTTCTTCCTGACGTTCTCATTAGTTGTCTCATTCATCCTCAGGACCTGCCGAGCACAAATGACACCACCAATTCTGCACCAGAATGGAGTGCAGATGACCCCATGCAATCCTCCTGCCCCCAAAACCCCTTTAGACACCCATTCCTATCTCACCCTGCTTAGCAGCTGATGTATTCAAGGGGAAGGAAGCAAGAGCTCAGAGTACTTCAAGAACCTTATACTACCACATCCAGCCTGATCTCCCAACATTTTTTATACCTTCTGGCAGGAATTGTTTGGAGGAGGCAAGTGGCAGCACCATGGTGCTAGGACAAGACTCTTTCTCCCTCTTCATCCAGCAATGCAGTGAGTAGCTTACAAAAAATGATTAATTTGCCTTCCTTTCTGTCTGTGAGTAGGCTGTAGGCTCCTTTACTTTCTTTGAATCTAATCAAGAATATGTTTTTTTCTTGAATCCTTACTCCCAGGAATTAATGCCAAAAAATTAGCTTTGTTGCTTAGTTGTGACCTACAGTGAATCACATTAAATTGCTTCTGTTCCCTTATTGGATATGGTGGCTCATTCCTGGTATGTGTCATTGAATTACTGCCCTGACAGAGAAGAAACAGCAGCTGAGTGGCAAGTGAGTCCATAAGATCCAAGAAAGACACAAATTTGGGTATGCCACAGGACCACAGACTTCTCAGTTCTCCTAATAATCAGAAAAAAAATCAGTGTTCATGTGTAGGAGTGTACTTAGAGTAGGAAGCAAAGCAGTGGGATTTTGAGGCTCCTCTTGAGTTTCGCTAGACAGATCCTCTTTTCCACCCAGATATCTTGCCGCAGTGGGTGAAGATGACTATGTGCAATTTTGCAGAGTTTCTGAGCATCCCAAAAACCCAACCATGAATTAGGGGTACTTGCAGAGAAACCCAAGGTACACGTGTGGCCCATCTGGCAGATCTCCAAAAGAAAGGACCCAGCACACTGTGCATGTCCAGCAAAGCCATTTTACTTGGGTTGTATCAGATGTACCATGCAGAATCACAAAACCTTCTGAACAAAGCAGATTAAATGAAGGGAGAAACAGTGGGCACATAGTGCATGTGTATATAGAAACTTGCGTTGTCGCAGCGCACTAAACCACTAAACCACAGAGGAGGAATAGGAAAAGAAAAGCAACTTGACGTTGCACCTTTATATGACCCACACATGCAGATCACAGGGTTACACTAGCTTGACATGAGCAGAAATACTTATTTCTTCTGCTCTTTCATGTTGTTATTCTGAGTAGCTTATAAATGCTGAAATGTTGCCTTTCCCATCTCACTTTGCTTTCCTGTTGTGGTAGCAGTGTTGCTGTACTCCAGTTTAAGGTAATGATAAATGAAGCAAGACCAACTTTGGGATGTAGAAGCCCTTCCTCAGATCCATCTGTCCAGATTCCTTATTTCCTCACACCATCACAGCTACAATACCACTAGGACCACAATGCCTAAAGGAGGGCATATGTGCTCGGAAGCTCATCTAGATTTGCCGAGTTTGTCTTCCTCTGTCCACAGCTGATGGGCTGCAGGTCTGAGCGCAGCTCTGGGTCATCTGGTGGCTGGCAGCGCCTGCAGTTCCAGGGCTCACGGCAATTTTACAATGCTTCCTGCAAGAAGTCTGGCAGAAAATTGATTTAAACAAAAAGACACACTCTGTCTCAGTTCCTGGATCTACGACTACAGATGACTTCATTCCCTGATACATTTAAGTTTGAAAACTGTTAAGGTATGTGTTTATGATGGTTTTGTTATCCCTTTGCATCTCAAACTCACCCAGCTCAGGGAGCCATCTTCTGCTATTTTCATTTCATAATTTCTTTAGCACAGTTGCTTCTTTATAAAGGGCTTTTTGTGTTCCAAGGCAGCTGGCATTAGCATAGGTAATCAGATAATATTTTGGCAATCCAAGGGTAAATGCATTAACATGTTCCCATATACCATCCTGGCCTTTGGCTGATCTGTGAGTATTTGAGAAATGAATCAGGCCTGAAATAAAGATGTTTTGCAGAACCAGGCAGATCTTTAATTTGAACAGCGAAGTCCCAGTTGGGATTTTCAAGAAAGCCTCAGGCTGTTATGAGCTCCAATCCATATTCCTGCAGGATTCACCATAGGCAAGAACCTAAAGGAGTCAAAAAAGAAGCAACACTCGTAGTGTGTTTTTCTGAGCCTGGATAGTTTGTGGTGGCTTTCATGGAATTTGAGCAAAAATTTGGCTATGTCTTGTCTTCAGCCTTCAAGGCAGCCAGAGCATGGCCTATTCCTTTTATCTCTGCTGATCCCTATTAACCCTTGGCAGAGGTAGGAGAGTATCTCAACCAAGGGGAACACCAGGCTACCATGAGAAATCATACAGCTCTACAAACTCTAAGAGGAGGATCAGATTTCCCTGATTCTTACCTAGGAATCCTGCTGAGGAAACTCAGGTGGCCCATGATCAGACCCACTGGCTTTTTTCTTGCTTTCCTCCTGGAAAGTGGGACTAAGTCATATTTGGAGAGTTTTTCCTGGGGCCAAGGGGCAGTTTAAATTGTTTCTTAAAAAGCATAAGTGAATCTACAAAAAGCTGACTTGCACAGAAGACAAACCTCAGGCCACCTCAACTGTCCACCATTGCTCGCATTGAGAGGTTGCCATGAAGAAGCATTTTGGTTACAGTGTTCTTCACTTGTGCATGGGGTAAAAAATACGGTTTGTGCTTGGAAATCATGCCCTGGTTTCCAAATATTTGTCACTAGATAAGCCTTGAAGCTAAAGTGAATCTTGGTTTGGGATTCTCTTTTTTGTTTTGCCAGATCAGACTGTCTTACAGTTTGGCAGGGAGATGACATTTTGTTTTGTAAATAACCACAGGCAGAACTTGAGAATTCCCTGAAAGGCTTTACAGCTTTGTGAAAAAGTAGATCATTTCTAGTAACATACTTAATTTGGTTACTGAAATTTCAGGAAGATCCATGTGATGAAGTGTCCTTAGTTTGCCCTTGGGAGAAATGGTACCTTCGTTATAACAAAACAGCTTTTTCATATGGAAATAGCAGGTGGCAGGAGTAAAAACAGACTTTCATTTTCAGAGAAACAGACGGAACAATTCCAAGAAAAGTGGAATAGCAGAGCTAGGTTGGACTTATTCACAGATTTATTCTGCAAAAATATTCTACTTTTGCCACTATGGAAGTGAGAGAAGGTGTCACCCCATATCCTCTGTGTTTATCAGTGTACTTCAAATACAAGAGTCTGCTGTAAGGACTGGAGTTTAAATACAAATTAGGAAGAAATCTAGTTCAGTTTGTTTGGGAAAGCTCTAGAAAGCATCTCCCAGAGGTGCACACGGAACTTTTGGGAAGAAAAAGCAATTAAGAGCACTGAATATATGAAATAATCCTTAGTGCCAGAGTCAGGCAAAACTGAACTCACAGTTCTTGGTGCTGTGATTTATTAATCCTTTTATCAGGCCTATGCCATCCTCTGAATTATTTTCCAGCTCTGACTGCTGGTAAGCATTTCTGTGGAAGCTGTGGACTGTTAAACTATTAATGGTCCAGTGGTAGATGCTTATTAAGAAAAAGACACCTTGAATGACAAACCAGAATAAAGAACAGATATCCAGTTGGAGACGTGCTGCCTCAGAGCTCTCACCCTGGCTTCACTGAGAAAAGATTTTGAGAGTCATTTGTGTGGGGAGGCAGAGGAACAGTCATCTCCTCTTCTGCAATTGATTCATCACACACCAGAATCCGAGATTTGGAGCAGAAATGGAAGGAGGGAAATTCTCCTATTTAGGGGCAGATAAAACTCCACCCTATGCTTTAAATTCTTTCTTGAAAGTCAGAGTTTGCATAGGATGAAGGCTAAATATTTTATGCATTTATTCTAATTAAAAAGAAACTTTTCAGAGCTTTAGGCAGTTCTTTAAGTTTCAGATTTTTTGGCCTTTCAATAGTTCCTGTTTTAAAGGAGAAAAGCAAACACCAAAAACCCAGACTAAATTTCAAAGTATGGCCTGAAACAGATACTTATTGCTGTGAGAGAAGCTGCCTTTCCCAGAGACATTCAGAGAAAACATCATGCCAGGCTCCCCTATGCTTTATACCAAAGAAGGAGCTCCACCACTCCGTGTATTGAGGAGAGGTTTCTCCCATATGTGCCATGAGGGCCCATTCTTCTCTAAGTTGATCTCATCAAACCCCAAAGGGACCCATTCTCCCTCCCAATAGGGCTTTTTCCTCATTAAGAAATCCAGCTGACCTGACCATTCTGTGATTCTGTGACCTGCTGAGAAGTGAAACATTATCAAAATTCTAACAGACCTAACTCCAGTTATAGTATGGAGGTGTATTTCTTCCATAGTACTTTTCTAGCAGCAATCACACTTCCAAGGCACCTGGGAGTGAGCTGGTGGGGAGGAAGCTGGAGCTCTGCGAGCCCCAGGCAGCCAAGCCTTGGAACTGACACTGGCTTGGAAGATCTGCACAGCAGACTGGTATTAAATACCTAGAGAGAAAAAGAACGAGAAATCAGGAATGGAATGGTATTGGTATTTCCTAAAGATCAGTTTCCTATAAAATGAACACTTGCCATGCAATTTCAAAATACCAAGAAGTCTGCCTTTCTTTAGGGCTTGTCAGAAACAGCTAATAAAGAAAGATCAGGGCTTGGGAAGTTATCTCCTCCAACCTCTCATAGCATGCTGCTTTGAAACTGGATTTCCTTAAGGCTGCTGAGTTGGCAGCTGTGCAGGGTTTGCTCTGTACATCTTGGCTTGAGTATTTTCTAGGCATTACCTGGCACTAGAGGTACACGACAACTCCACAGGTCTCAATGGCTACAAAATTTACAGCAATATATTCTGTTCCATTTCTCCTTGGTTTTTGCACTGCCTCTATTTATTAGCTGAACATAAATTACCTGGGTTTAATTCATGACCCAGTGCATTTCTACAGAAATAGCATTGTCTGTTTGGGACACTACTGCCAAAATTGCATTCCTGGAGGTGAATTCCTATCCCATCCAAGACAGTTTTTCTTCCCATATTTCCCGTCACGCTGTTTTATACTATTTGGGTAATTTATATTTTCATGCTCCCACAGTTACTTCTTATATATTGCTTTGTTGCTTTGCAATTACACTCTTAACTGTGTTCTCTAAGGTCACCTTCAGACCTTTAAACACCTTCACATTAAAATAACCATTTGACTTCCGTCCAAATGGCATTTACCAGAATACCTGTACTAAACCTTTGTATTCCTTGGACAGAAGGAAGAATTGAAAGATGCTGAAGTAAAGTGTGATTTAGTGTAGCATTTAGCTGGCAGAGACCAGGAGGAAAATCTGCTGCTCCTTGCTTTAAATGTTGCTTTAATTAAAGTTAATAATAATGCTAATATTAATTCTATCCTATGCAAGGTGTTTATCCCTGATCCCAGTTTGGTTTAATTCAAACTAACCTAATTCTAGTTTTAACTGTATCACAGCTGTCTGTAATGTTACAAGCAGCTTAGGTGCAGTGAAAATACCAGACAGACATGATATGTAGATATTCTCCCCTTGGGTCTTGTTTTATTTGCTACTGCAGAAATATTCGTGCAAAAAATCCTGATTGATTTCCTTTTATGTGTTCCATGTTGCTTCCTTACAAGCATTCTTCTCATCTCCACCATGTACAATTCAAAGCAGCACTGACAAATGATTAATTTCTTGCTGTGCTGATCAGACTTCTGCCGGACATCCTGGCCATCAGTTCCAGCCGGGCAGCTGTGACGGCTGTTACAAACCACCACACTGATCCCTTTTGAGATCCATCGCCTGATGCATTATTTAGTGATCTGTGAGATCCAGCTCTAGAACAACTGAGGCTGTAGACTCTCATACATATAGCAGAAGATAGAGAAAATGTGTAACAGAAGAATCAAAAATAAAATATACTTAGTAGGGAATGATTACATTTTGTGAGTGTTTTGCCTACAGCATGAAAGTGTAACACCTTCCCTTTTCATTCAGAGAAAGACTGCTGGGTAGCCAGGGAGACATCAATTGCAGGGACAGTGATCATGCAGTGCCATCAACTGTTTACATCTGGTACCCACATCAACTGACACACTGCTTTCAACGAAAATGACAGAAAAGAATTACAGAAAGTGAGCAACTCATCAGGATTTTATTTCTGAAGCAAAGTTCATCTATTTAAGTACAATATTTTGCTATAAATCCCAGGTTCACTTTTCCTGTGCAAGAAGCTGGACACCTGAGGGCAGGCACCTCGCTGTTGAGAGCAGCAACTGAAGCAGCTCAAGCACTTATGCCATCTGCTGGGAACAACTTCGGTGCCGCTGCTTGCACAGGGAGCAGACCCAGCCCTCCCTGCTCGGCAACAGGCCATCTTGAGCAATGTTCTGCTTCTTTTAACTATTACTGATGCTAAGTAAAATTAACACTAGAGAAGCATTTTGAAGACTGAAATCCTCTCTCTGGAGTGAAAGCGATTGCAAAAGACAGGAAAAAACTGACCTTGTGGGCCTCAGCTGCCTGCAGAGAGGCTTCTGCTAATGCTGAGCCCTCTTACGTGGGCAGGGAAGAGCACGGGTCTCACAGCTCTTGTAATGAACCACTCCTCTGATGAGGGGACTCCATCTCAGCCATGGACTGTCTCTTTTTTTTTGGAGCAGAATCCTGTGATTTGTGACATAAGTGGTGACAACATGGGCAGAGCAGTGACGAGGTAGAGCTGGCAGCAAGGTGAGGAGGTTGAGGGAGGTAGAGCAGGCAGCTAAATGAACAGGCGTCAACAGTACACTTCTACAAAGCAAGTGTTATACGGGGATATATATGAAAGGAGTGCCAAATACAGGCAATTCTGCTTCAAAATCTGCCCAAGGCTTCAGCAAGAACGCTGGGAATGACCCAGACAGAAACCATGAAAATAGGGGCTATAGAGAAGATTGGAGGAAGAAACAACTTTTACCTAGAAAAGAAAAAAAAAACCGAGAGAGAGATGACAATAACTGATTTAGCTGAATCAGTATTTGCACTGTTCAGATAATTCATGGGTGTCAAGTAAATTTCCTCCTGACTTTCCAGAGTAATTAACCTTTGGACCGAGTCTAAGCAGGAAATTAATGAAGTCCTTCCATCACCGAAAAAGAATCTGACAGTGGCTTTGATGAGACCAGGATTGTATCTCAAAATGTAAGAAAATTTGGCCTCGGGATCCTGTAATTGAACCGAGTGTCTTTCAGCCCCAATAATAATGCTTTGACAAGTGGTGCTGCTACCAACTGGAGACTTGGGAGCAGGGGGGGGTGGTGGTAGGGGGTGTTTTCAGTTACTTCTTATCCAAAAGGATCACATGCATTATAAAATTGAACTCTTTTCCTCGGATTGCCTCTTGGAAACCAAGCTAGACTTTTCTTCATGCCCCAGAAATGCTCTCTCTCACCATTTCTCTGGTAAATGCCATTTATTACAGTTGCACAAAACTTATCTAGCTGAAAAGGATCTTGTTTTTTTCAGTGAAAACGTGATTTAAATTGTAGAGAAGCAGCACTACTAAAACTGTTTAAAGGTGATGTTGCAATTCAAAGCACTTGTGAACTTGTATGATGATGCGCAGAATGGCACCCACTGTCTGTGGTCTGTGGAGGTGTCCCTCCAGTAGTGACAAATGACAGTGACTTCGAACAGTAGTGACAAATGGCAAGAAAACCAAAAATGCTGTTGTCTTCTTGTTGAAGTTGCAGCACTTCCCAGCCAGAGCCACTCTCTCCCCTCGATCCCCACCTCTCGATGGCGGTCGGCATTGACCAGAGATACCCCAGGGATCGCCCGACGTGTGCGCAACGAGCTCGGACACCACGGGCTCCGTCCGAGGGTGCCAAGGTGTGGCAGATGCCACAGGCCTCATCCTGAGTGGGAGCCGACTGGCCCTCGGCCACCTCGCACGCCAACGCCTGAGGGCCTGGCCCAGTCCCCATCCCCCGGGCGACGGTGGGCGCTTCTGGGTCGGCGGGGCTGCGCGGCCCGAGGCGGCACAACGGCGGGGGCTCAGGCGGATGGCGGCGGGTGGGGCACGGCCGCGCACGGCTCCCTCCCAGGGGGCCCGGGCCTCTCCC
>NW_010158065.1:0-1265 GCF_000695765.1 Mesitornis unicolor
TCCCTTCTGCTCCCTTCACCTGAAGGGAAATCGCTGGCAAAGCCTCACACACGTGGAGGAAAGAAAGGCAGGGGGCAGCCCCAAGGCACCCCATGGGGCCATGTGCATGTCGCATCTCAGTGAGCTCAGCTCCTCTCTCCGTGTTTTGGGGAGAGAAGAGCAGAGGTAAAGCAGACTCCTGGCACTGGATGCTTTCCCCGCGCTGTAATACGCAGACAGGACGAGCATTAACCGGCTGGAGGTGAACGCCCAGCGTGTTTATTGCTGTCTGAGCACCTTTCCTCCCAGCGCGGTGCTCTGAAACGGCTGGCTGATTAACCGAGGAAACAGCTCGGTGAGGAGGGGGGGGTCTGGAGATGGGGTCTGAACTGAGAAGGGGCGGCAGCAAAGCCGAGAGACGGTTACAGATGACAGGAGCTGCATAGGAAAAGGAAAAGGAGCTAAAAAGGAAGCTTGTGGAGAGTTGGAGGTGGCATCAGACGGAAATTCCCCATAGGATTGCAGCCAGCCGTGATTTTATCCAGCTCCTGCTGCCTCCTCGGCTAACCCATTTGCTCTGTGTGGAATAATCGGGTTTTCTAGTTTCATTAACATGCAAAGATGATCTCCATGAACTCACTCCTGCTCTGCGGCAAGCTCCTGGGGGCGCCACGCTTGCACACCTGCGAAATTAAAGGCATCGCATTAAGTCCGCATCCCGAGTGATGAGGAGGGGGGCACACGGATGCTTGTACCCACATCCACCCTGATGCAGCATGAGAGCTACCAGCATAAGGTCAAGCAGCTTAAGATGGGTTGCTCTCATCCTCTGAGGATGATCTCTCCGTGGCAGCATGGTCCCAGGTGGGATGGGGCGGGGAGCACAGCCGGAGCCTTGCCACCCCTGCCATGTGGCACGGTTGTCACTAACAAAGGTGTCAGGGTTATTTCAGAGCATCTCCGCCTGCCAGAAAAGCAGGGCTTTGGCAGGAGAGCCATGCAGAGCCATCCTTATACCCCCGGCATTCCCAGGGTGCTGGGGATGCTCTGGGCTACAGGGCTAGGGAGAGGTAAAGAGAAGTTCCCTTGTTCTGCCAGTAACATGTTAGGCAGCGAAATCTGTGACAACTTTGCTGACAGCTGTGAAAAATTGCCGCTGCAGCCCATCATCCTGTTGTTTGCACAGGGACAAAGTAGTGTTTATTGTCGGGATGGTTTTTTGTGGGCTCCTCCCTTCCCTTCAGGCAAGGGAAATGGCAGCAATGCAAAGATGCTGCAGGGTCTTT
>NW_010158066.1:0-30500 GCF_000695765.1 Mesitornis unicolor
AACCGAGCGATTCTGTGATTCTGTGAAGAAACAATAAGGAGCTGCAGAAAGACCTTACAGGATAGAACAAAAGCGTAATAAAATAAAAATGCCAAGCAATGCACAATAGGAAAAACAGTCTTAACTTCACAAAAAAATGATAGGTTCTTATCTGACCATTTCTATTCAGGAGCAACTCTTTAGCATCGCAGCTGCATGAAAACATTAGCACAGTACTAGACGGTTGTTAAAAAGGCAAATCAAAATGTGAGTAGTTGATTAGGAAAGTATTGGATAATAATGTACTAAGGCATACTACATAAAGTATATAGATTAACATAAAATATCTTTATTAACATAAAGACTACATGAAATATAACACAAAGCCTTTGTTTGACCACCCATGAATAGTACGTTCTGTGCTGGACCTATCATTTCAAAAGCAGTAATTCACTACTAGAAAAAATTCAGAAACAGACAGCTAGAACAATTGGTTTATGATTAAGAATTGTGTTTTATGCGTTATAAAAATATAACTTCTACAAAAAGAATGTCTGATTAGGCTAAGACTAACTAAAGAGGAACATTGCAGAACTGTTAGGAAATAAGAGAGTTAAGTCACTACATGAAGCTATTGACAACCAAAACTACTTGGAGGAGGTTTTTTTGAACAGCAGACACAAAATATGTAGACAGGCACCTTTGCCAAAGGATGCTACCTATGTAAGAAATTTATGTGGCCTCAATGGGAAACAACAAATATTTGAGAACTCCACTGAGGGCTGTCATGCAAACAAGCCAGATTAGGCTCAGGAAATCACCCTTTAGAGGCTGGAAAAGTATTAAGGAGAAGGGAGCAACACATGCTTGCCCTCTTATAATTCACCCTTAGTGATCTTCTCACCGCCACTCTTGAAGACAGACTATAAAGTTGGATGGATGAAGACAACTGCTGAGTTTTGGTTTGCTTATGTTTCCTGGCACATTACCTCTCTGCAAATGCAGACAATGCAAATTCAAGTTCCTCAGGTAACTACGTAAAACATGAGACAGATGATAAAGAATAGATAGGCCAACTTTCCACAAAAGCATTTTTATGAATGTTTGCTGTATTTCTATGCAGTTTTACCAGCTGTGTCAATTTTGTGAACAAAAAAGACTGATCACTTTACAAGCGTTTTCAAAGTTTCACAAAGGTATTTCAGGTGACTGATGTTTTTTATGTGAGTATTCTGAATAGCAAGACAGGAAGTTCATTTTCCCAGTGGAAACTCTTCACACATCTGTATGTACCAGTGCACAGCGATGCAATGACTTTAAACAGCCATTAAAAGAGCACTGTACTGTCTGACACCTGTAATTCGTTTATTTCCACCAAAAAAAAAATTACACTTACATTATATGATTGTAAAGATGGGCCAAAATTTTCTACTTAACAGAAAAACCCTTATCATCTGTAATGCCATCCAAGATTTTATTTCATAGTTTTACTTTCATAGGACAACATGTATAAGCTCTGGCCTTCCACAGTCAGTTTAACATAACCTTTTCCATCTCAATGGCTTCGAAGAGAGAATGTTCTCTTACAAAAACAGTTTAAAACAGTTGTTTACCTGCCATTGCCTTGTACTTTCGATACAAGCTATATAGCATGACCTTGCCATAAACTACAAAGATGACTACAATCATAAGAACAGAAAAAGAAACATATATAATATCTCAATAAGCACATTGATCCCTCTTACCTAACTTGGACAATCATCCAAGCCTAAACTCCACTCAAGTCATATGGATCGTATCCTAAATCCCCTCAAATCAAAGCTTGTCTCCTTCTATGACTGAAATAGTTTCAGTTGCTTAAGATTATCCCATCCACTTAATGGTATTTATCAGTCATATGCAGAAGTGACACTTTTGTTCGTTGTTTTTAGTTTCTTAAATGAGCTTCTTGCCTTGAGTCCTGTCAAACTCACGTACCACTTGGATTATAATATACATACAGAGCTGGCAGTCAAGATGGTTTCTAGACACTACTCAGAGCATGACAGTGGTAGTTTCAGTGTGACATACTGTGGTCAAGAAACCTCCCGGGGAACCAGCTGATGTCAAATTTGAATTCTACCCTCTCACAAAAAAAGGTAAAGACAGACCAACTGGCAAATTAACATTTCCTTTGAAAAGGTGGAGGCAGAAGGGATGATACAATCTGAATTTAAGACAACACTGGGTTAAAAAATGAAGTGCGTATGAAAACGCTTCTCAGGAAGAGGAAGGCTTTGCCTTCACTTGAGTCAGTGTGAAAGACTAAAAGTGACTGGGCCATGAATATATCTCAATCCACTGTTCACTCGACTCCTTTGTCCTCAAACTGGATCTAGATGTGGCCTTGAAAAGAAAACAAGTTTAAGACTTGGGGAAATAATGAAAATACAGAGCCATAGTCAATATCCTACTCATGAATTCTCAATCACAGTGGATGGGCTGTATGGTTAAAGGGCACAGCTGAAAGCACAGACAAGCAACTTCACATTTGACTTCAACTACAGAGCCAAGCAAGTGTCTGGCCCTTCAAAAAGGTGCCGTCTGAGAAATGGGTAAATGAAAGGAAACAATCTTCTCCCTACTAATGGCTTCCACTGTACTTTATAGGACAAGAAGTGGAAAAATAACTGAAAATTTTGGGAAGTGGGGAGAGAGTGACTAGAAATATTAGAACATGGGCTACAAAGCAAGCAAAAAGTCCCACACCACAAAGTAACTACAGCCAAATGCTGGGTTGTTTGCTTATGCCATTGAATTGTCTTGCTAGCATTTTGCTGGCCTGTTATAGCTGTCACCCTAATCACAAATTTGAATCTTGTAACACCTATGTGCCCCTACAGAAGAAACACTGGTCTGAGACTTGGGAACTAGGATTCACTCATTCTTTGGCTCCTGGCAGCCTTCTGCCTTCAGCAAGATATCTCGGCAGTGCTGCAGATTCCAGCATTTTGCAACTCAGAGATCAGAAAAGTCCTTACCAGTAAGAATTATGAATACTGTATCCAACTCATCATTTTTACTTCAACAAATCACACACACACAAAAAAATCTGTGTTAACTGTCATCTGCTAAATGAACACCACATAATATAAAAAGTATTTCTCTACTAGAAAGTGAGGATATTCATTAGCAGTCAGCTTGTTATCCCCAAATCTCAAGGTGCTTTTGGCTCTTCTGTGCCATTTCCAAAACCCATGTAGCATATCAACTCTGAAAGCCAGGAAAATTAAAAACGTAGGTGCAAAACCATATGGACTTTGTACAATAGCTTGTAACTAGCAACGGATGCTCTGGATTTATACAAGTATTCCCATAGCACTGATTATCGGGGCAGTGTTTTGCTTGAAAGACATGGTTGATCCTCATAGGAAGCTGACCATTGCAGACTCTGAAATGCATCTTCAAAATGTGCCGAAGTGTAATCACCAGATGGTAGCTAATATCAATTGACATTTGATACATGATTAAACTGAGGCACAAAGAACAAGAAGCTTTTCCAGGATAAGAGAACAATATAGCAATTAATGAAACATTGCTGAAATTCTGAACTGGACACTAACGTTCACTCTGAGATAACTGAAAATGCTATTCATGTATAAGTCAAATCTTTTAGCATTTTAGCCAGACTATAGGATAAGGGGAAAAAAAAGTTCCATCAACTCTGTATTATTTCCTTATCATAACGATTCATGTGGTATTTATTTTTTTTAAAGTAACTGTGAACTCACGTACCATATTCCAAGGATTACAGCAAGCTCTTCGGCACACAAATCAGGTACCTTGTACTGATCAGCATCTGCTAATTTTATCTCATTAAGCAATGTATCATCATTTAAATCATAATTCTGTTGGAAGAGAAAAAAAATACTTAGATAGGAATAGCTGCATAAAAATTGATGCCTTCAAAATATGGAAAAAAATATTGCTTGAAAAAGGACAATACAGACATAAGAAAACAACAAAATGGAAAGTAATTTACCATAATTATGATAGGATAACTAACTAAGACAGTAGAAGAAAGCAGCATCCAAACCACTTTTGCTACAAGTATGGTCATCATGCAGGAGGAAAAGCAGTCAGAGTAACTTTAAAGTCACCTGAATATTGATTTTCTACTTAAATAAGGGCTGAAGGGGATTTTCCTCTTCAAATTGTTGCTCGCAGTATTATCAACAATTTCCTCCTCTATTACCTATAATCTGTTTCAGTTTGTATAATGTTAAATGCTTTCCTAACACACAGGTTTTCAGGCTAGCAACCATGGACCTCTGGGAATGTATGGATTTCTTTTTAAGTATCAGCAAATTGCAAGTAAAGCATGCCTCCTGCCAGTCTAATTTCCTCTGAAACAAATCATTTAAGGAATATTTAGTTTACCTTTTACAAACAAGTATGCTACCTGAAGTTCATTGTCTGTCATTTAACTTAAAGAATAATGTAATATGTGGCTGAAAAGTGTAAACTATGATGTTCACAGAATTTGTGTTTGTTTAGAAACAACAAAAGATTCCTATGGCTCCAAGCAAGAAGGAGGTAGCTGTAACACTATTGCTCCTTCCCCTGAAAAAAACTCAAAAAACTAAACACCACCAAAAAAGTCCAGTCTTTAAACCAATCACTGTACAAGCAATAGTTTTTATAATCTATTAAAAAGAGAAAATAGATTTATGTTAATAGTTTTTCGAACTTCCTATTTATTTCCCTTCAATGTCCTAGTAATAGCTTTTCCAATGAAAATCTTCCATGGGCAAGGCCAAAATTAGAGTCCACAGAAGAACAAAAAGCAAACAGGAATGCTTTGAAGTGGATTATTTGCATTCATCACCAGTATTTTATCACTATATAAACTGATTTGACAGAGAATGTGAAGAAAAGTTTATTTTCTTTTATTTTAAGGGGATAATGAAGATGTTCTCACTCTTAAAGGCATATTTAATACCATCATTTTCTTCTCTTACTACATTAGCATATGTAAGGATTAACTACCACTTCCAGATGAAAATTATTTTAGAACAAAGCACTATGCTAGTATAATGATATCACTTCATTAGATGTAAAATAAATTACAGTATAATTTATAAGGCAATTTGTTAAAATTTTCAGCTTCTGGTCTATATAATCTTTAAAATATAGCCTGTATAGCTTTAAATTCACTATGAGTATTGATCAACTGAATTGTACTGCAACTGCATGCTAGTTTTAAAGTGTGACTTCCATTACCAGACTTGAAAAGAAATTCCTTGTTCCCCCAAAACATAAAAACAGCCCTGAATTTTTTAAAAATAATCAAACTATTTTAAAATAGTGTTTCTTATCAAGAATCCCTATGCATCACCTCAAACCTGAGGTTTTCCTTTCACAGAAACATCATCAGTTTAACTGGATGCTTTCAGATCACTTGGTTTTTCTGAAGAAAGCTGATCTGTGAGAAAAGCTTTGACTTTCCAATCTCAATTATTATAATTTATATATTCAATTTATAACTTAAGTCATCACCCTTAAGATCAGTAGATCAAAGTCTCATAATTCATGCCAGTAGAAATACCTAAACAAATTTCCTATCTTCACACTGTTACTAAACACATCTGTCAGTCCTTAGGAATCTGTGCATTTCTGTGAGGCTTTCCAGGATATTTTGAAAATCTGTCTCTCACCTGTTTTTCTAGCTCTTCAGTCACTAGAAATTAATACATAAACTGTGGAAGATCATATTTGCAAACATGCTTTCAGTTGAGCAGCCACAACTGTCTTGCAGTCAGTTATATGTGGCTTTACACCATGTCCTTTAATATTAGGCAAAGGACTGCGCCATATCTTTTCCAAAACTTTCAGAAATCATAAGCCAGTTTCTCCTAGGCACCACACACTTTTGCCTTGCAGACACCTAAGAAAAGCTTCAGAATATTTTCATTTGAAGAATTTAAAACAATTCTTCTCAAATACATACCACTGTTAAGTTTTCTAGAGGCGTTGGAGCTGGACTTAATTCACTGTGAGGAAGGATGAATTCATCTGTTCTTTGGACATCCAAAATAAGCTGTGCAACATATTTTTCCTGAAATCGTGTTCTCTTCCCCAAAGCACCTACAGAAAATTAATATAAGTTTACATTAATGAACACTAAAAATCAGGAATCCCAACACATACTAGAAAGTTGTTCACAAAAAAGCAAAATAAAAGAGAAACATTGAGAATTAACCTTTGAAATTCAGTTTGATCTCTTTGCAGTGAACTACATGTGTTCTCACTGCTAGCTATGACATACAAAGAAATACATATTACAAATATACAAACACAGATAGGTCTCGTAAAGCCATTTGTAGGTACATTCCCCATAACATCTCTTGAAAACTCATTGTCACAAAGTTTCAACAGTTCCCTACTTATTCTCTAGCAATAAACCACAAAGAACTGTTCAATTTGCCTGCTGAAAGTTAATGATGACATGGACATATTTAGGCAAATCAAAATCCTGTAGTATCTTACAGGCCACCATTTTAAAGATTTCAAATCTTCATTTGATGACTTCAGTCTATGAAGAAGGATCACAGACAAGATGTTACATTAACATGGCATAGAAGATATTGTAAAAGTAACATGGGAGAGAGTAAAACAGCAAACCAACGAACGTTCTCTACTGGATTAATCAATATTGAGAATGCAGAATGTGAAATTCTACTGTGTTGTTTCTTTAGTTCTTTATTTGACCCTCAGACAACTTTTACTAGGTTTTAGGGCAGCAATTGACATTTATACCAAATTGAAAAGAAAAAGATGTCTGTTCTTCCTCTCTTATGCAACCTGTTTGAAAGCTGCAAATCATTGAATAATTTAAGGATGGTAACAAAATAACAGGATCCTAACCAGAACCAATACAGAGCTAAAAATTACTCTATAAAATTTGGAGGCTTGCTTGCTTATTATTACTATGATACAAAACTAAGATAATGTGAACTGTGAAACTCAAATAACAGAAATGGAGGACTGACTGCTGATCCACTGTTGCTTTTGCAGAACCACTGAAGACCAAGTTCCTAATTTAATTATAATTTTCAAAAGCTTGCAGGACAAAATCTTTGAGGTAAAGATGACTGCTCATGTGACAAAGGTCTGAGGGTGAGGCCCCTGTCAGTGAGAATCACCTGGCACAGCACTGAAACAGCATCCATCCCCTTTTCTTCTGGAGGTGGAAAGAGAGCAGTTGGCAAACCAGGCACTAAACTGATTTCTCCTTTTCTGGCAATCATGCCCCACATTAAGAGTTTATGAAGAAACAAAAAAGGTTCTAAAAATAATCACCTTAAAACTGCAAGACACATTGCAGAGAGTAGAGAGACAGAGAGAACTACGGGGTAACGATTCATACTAATTTTACACAGTAGCACTCAATTCTCAGTTTTAATAATGCTTGAGAATCCTATTATGTCTTACTGCTTAAACTGCTGAATAAAACACTTGTAAGGTTATTCTGGTTACCAATAAGTTTACTTTCTAAGACCCAGAAACTGTGATTTGTTTATGCACACACCCTCCACCTTGTTTTTTAAACAAATAGTTCCTTGCTATTACAGGTGTAGAACATAATCATTTTTATTTCAAAGATATGTATTACGTGTTAAAGATGAGGAGGGAGAAATTTGTTTGCTTTATACCTCCATAAATCCTCACAAAAGAGAAGGAATCTACACAGAGACTTTAACTTTCTGTTCCACATTAAAAGTTCCCAGAAATGCATTACTGGGCACGAAAACAATAAGCAGCTAACATGCAGATTGCAGAGTTCAGCATTATTAATCCCCCAAACCAGTTGATCTTAAATTTATTTTGGATTGCCATCCTTCATTTTAGTAAATTTATATGAAAGAAGAACCACAGACTTCTCTTTTACTGGAAATTGCTTTGCATAGTTATTGATGGTTGTGACTCATTGAGTCATGAGGGACATAAGGATGCTTTTTAACAAATGATGAATACAACACAGACCTGGATTAATGGGACTTTAAAATTACACAAGCCAAATCAAGTATGATTGATTTATTCACACATTTCTAAAATTACTCCGGAAAATACCAGTTCTAAATTCTCTCTTTAAGAATAGCGTAAGTGTCCATGCTGTAATAAAATGTTCAACTATGATTGATTAAAAAATTATTAAAATAAATGATTAAGGGAGTGGAGCATCTCCCTTATGCGGAAAAGCTGAGGGAGCTGGGTCTCTTTAGTTTGCAGAAGAGTAGACTGAGGGGAGACCTCATTCATGTTTATAAATATATAAAAGGTGAGTGTCACGAGGATGGAGCCAGGCTCTTCTTGGTGACAAACAATGGTAAGACAAGGGGTAACAGACACAAACTGGAGGTTCCACTTAAATTTGAGAAGAAACTTCTTCTCAGTGAGGGTAACAGAGCACTGGAACAGGCTGCCCAGAGAGGTTGTGGAGTCTCCTTCTCTGGAGACATTCAAAACCTACCTGGACACCTTCCTGTGTAACCTCATCTAGGTGTTCCTGCTCCGGCAGGGGGATTGGACTAGATGATCTTTAGAGGTCCCTTCCAATCCCTAACGTTCTGTGATTCTGTGAACTAGTAAGGATTACAAGCATTAAAGAACAAAAACCTCTCAAAATCCTTTCCTAAAAAGGAAATTCTTTCCAAAAGCCTGAAAAATGTCTTTACTAGGGGTTGAATTTTTACATTAAAGCAAAGTCTTTTTTGATGATGTAACATTCCTTCCATTTAGCCAAAACATGCATGTCAAATGACTTTTTCTAGAATGCCAACAATTCCCACATGTTAAGCTCAGTTCATTTGCCTTCAGGTTAGACATCCTTCATAACCACCCAAATGGATTCATGGAGATAAACCACTGAACTTTTAGGAGTTTCCCAACATTGTTCCAAGAGACTTTATCAACACAGTCTCTGGGACCAGCATATCCTCTTGGTAAAGTTATAAAAAACACAAATAATTCCACTGCATTCAAACTCTTTTCCCACTCCAAACAAGAGTTTTTCCTACGTTAGATTTAAGGAAATTATTCACCCAAAATCTAAGTATCTCCTTTGAAGGGAAAAAAAAACTCTCCAATGTGTAGCTGTAAGTTGAGGAATATCAGTGAATAGCCACCTGCCACTTTGATTTTACTTGTTCTTAATTAATTTTTTATAGCTTGAGGATCATCACAGGCACTGATGTCTAATAAAAAACCAGGAAAAAAACAGGTTAATTTGAAACAAAACTGCCTTATAATATCAAGTTTGCAGTATAACCCACACACGGAACATGTCACATGTACAGTACATGTTGAACATAGGAAAAAGGGGTAGGATCAACTGAAAACCATGGAATTCCTTCAAACAAATACATGGAAATTACTCCCATGTTTTAAGCAAATACCAATGAATATAATCAATTCATAGTTAGGCAAAAAATATTACGCCACAATATTACAATACAGATTTTTCAAAGTAAACCTTTAAAACCTTTTAAAAAAATGATCATGGAGTATAACAGAAGTTGTTTGTGATGGTTTTTTGTTTGTAAGTTTTGTAAATTAAAATATTAAACTGATTCATGATATAAGCAGGGGTTGCTGCAGTTGCAAACTAACTATAAGGGAACAGCTAGCCTAGGGACATACAGTAGTGTAAAAGGAGGCTGCAAGTTTCATTTCCTTAGTCCTTTCCACTAATAAGTCTACAAAAAATAAAAAATTATATGAAGTTTTTTGCATTTCTTCTCAGGCACAATCAAAAGTTATTGCACAGAAGAGATGTGCATTTTATGTCATTTTGATCACCTAGCAGGGCCAGCTAGTCCTATATCTATACATGTAATGTTAAATGAAATTACAAGTGCAGCAGTCTGATCTGCCTGACTCCAAGGAATAGGTTCTGAAATGATAATTATAAAAAGCCTCCATAGTGATTGAATCCTTGATACTTCTGTTCATCAGAAATTTGAGGGTTTTTTTACTTATTTCCTGTGATAATAATAGTCCTAGAAGTGACTTTTAAATGCTATTTACAGAGTAGATCTAGGCTAGTGGCATAAAAGGTGAAAGACTGCATCAAATCATGCAGACTTCTTTATAAGCATCTCCAAACAAACAACAACAAAAAATTATTCATCGTGACACTAACTAGTTTCAGGAGTCCTGTAACAGAGACAACCAGACCTGGAATTTGATATGAAACAATGAGAAGAAAGGATCGTAATACCACAGCCATATCAGGGATGATATTGTAACCAGATGGTATATTTCTCTTCCCTTTTCCAAGCAATGTTAATTCTTAGAAGACAAGTAAGTGCTAGCTGTTAAAAGTAAAGATTTTTCAAAATATAGCTGTTTTTTGCTTGAATATGTAAAAAAAACTTCAACAAACCTTAGGTTAGTTTGGTCCAACCAGCCATCCTCATAGACTGTACAAGCAAAACTTACCTGTAAGATTAATCTGCAGTTTTGTTATGTCTTTAGCCGCATTGAAACACTGTTTAGCTTTTTTGTACTCATAGTAATACAAAAATGTATAGGCACACTCAAGGTGGAACTGAACTGCTAAGTGCCAGCTTTCACCACCTGTGAACAAAGTTTCTGCTTCTGACACTGCAAATTAAGAAAAAGAAAAGCTATCAGGATGCAGTCCAGGAGAATTATATTTTAAAAATACAATTGAAATGCCAGGAGAGAAAGTCTGCTATACTTAAAGCAGACCTGTTCCTCATGCCTCCAACATATTTAAAAATTCAGTCAATGTATAACAGATACACACCATTAAAAGCATTTTTCAAGTTTTATATCTAGAACAAGCAAATGTTTCACCTTCTCTTATATTCTACAGCAGAGTTGAATTGGGATATATTACTTTTGCAGAAAATAAACAATTCTAACTGCCGTGGACCTGCTAAAGAGCATAGGAACTCAGAACACAGGATACCATGGTAAAACTCTCCTCAAGTAGCAGGCTCTCCTTAAGTAGCAGGCTTCAAATGCAAAAGTTTCACCAGCAGACTGAGCAATGAATGGCTTAAGACTCTTCAGCAGTTTTTTTGTTTGGGTTTTTTCTTGTGTTTAAGTACTTATTAGTCCTCAAAATCTTTCAATTAACATAGAAAGCTGCTAAGTTTGAACATATTTTTACATACCTTTTCTAACACAGTAAATAACAATTTGTATGGATAAATCCTGCCTAGTAACTTAACTTTTTTCAAAGTCTGAATTTAGAGATTTTGTTTAATGAAAGAAAATTAGCAATTTAAAAATAATTTAACTCCAATGGTTTTCAACCACAGTAGCATAGTGAATGCAGTAGGTTACAACTTAATCCTTAAAAAAAAAAATCCTCAAGAGACTACAACTACTTAAAAACAAAGCCTGTGCAGTTTAATCCGCACTTTTAACACAAAGCCTATTTCAAACACACTACTTCAAAACTGAGAGAGTTAGCTGAATGTTAACCTCACATTTAAGTAATACATACTATTCATTAAGAAACAATCCAGGTTTTAATGTTTTTGTCCATATTTATCATTAAACAGATTCTCATTTTTTAAAAAAAGAGAATAATGCCCACAAGACCATAAAACATCTGCCTTTCTAATAAAAAGCTTTGTTTTTTATAAAAAGAGTAAACAAGAACATTTCAGTAAATTATTTGGGACATCTGCCATCTTTACCTGCTTTTCACACTCTATAGACGTACAATGCCAATCTGATGGTTTTCCAAAGGACAAAAATCATGTTTACATAAGGAAAAAATAAAACAGGGGTTTTTATGAATGGCTTCAAGTGAGCTTGTGATTAAGTAATATGTGCTAGGCACACAGAAAGAAAACCTTTGCCTACAATCACATATTCCCATTTTCATCTTAGAGGCCAAAAAATAGCACATGGCATACAAGTCCATGCCAATTTAAGTGAGTTCTGTTCCTTCTCCACTCTCTGTAGTTACATAAGCACTTGATAACCATCATGCTGTGAGACAAATTCCTCTCCCTTGTGATATCTTACAACTTATGCAGTAGGTCAATAATCCAAGTAATCAGAAATGTACCTTGTTTTATACAGGTCTGAGCAAGAGTAAATAGCTCAGGTGATCTCTCCTCTAACAACTGCTGGTGAATATTCACACATCTTAGAGTCCACCAAGATAATGTCTGAAAGAAAATACGTATATTTCAAGTTAATAACAAGTATAGATCCTTTTTTTTAAAAAAAAAAGTTAGTGACTTCAAAATACAGATTTCATAATCAATTTGATTCTAATTTCTCAAAAAAACATAAAACCAAAATAGCTGGTTTATATAAGAAGTGAGCACTAACCTAGCATATAGATGAACATACTCAAGCAGCTCTACAGTGCTCTAAACATTTGATAGGCTTTTACTCTCAGTTTCTCTAACTCTTCTTTGAACCCTGCAAATCTTTAGGACCACAATCTGGTAAGAAACTCTGCAAAGAGAGGATAACAAATACTTTGTGTGTGCTTCTTCTGGAGCAGCCACTTGCTACTTTGATTTCATACCTCCTAATTCTTGTAACAGAAAAAGACAAAAAGAAAGAGAAAAACAAAGCTGTTTCCTACTTATCTTCTTTTGTGTGACTTTTGCGATTTTGACAGCCATCTCACACTTCAGTAATCTTTCCAGCCTGAAGAGTCCAAGACTATTTAGTTACTTTTTGTATGAAAGCCATTCAGTATTTCTGATTACCCAGTGTTGCCCTCCTATGCATTTTTCCCTGGTCTTTTTAACCTTTTTTTTTGATTTCTTCAGGTGGAGTTAGAAAGAAGACCGAGAGAGGTAGAAGAGGACCAGAACTGCTCATGGTAAGACCTTACAATCACAATTGAAAGTATTCATGTTTGTATGTGGAATTTCAGAAGGGCAAATACCTTAGAATGAAGTAATCGTTCTATAGCAGAGCTGAATCACAGCTCAGTAAATACCGAATTTTATAAAGCTGCGTACACAAAACAAGTTCCCCAGCATATCTTATCCCTCTTTAGCTGCACCAGGTAGAAATGCATGGAAAAGATGACTGATAAACTAATATTCTATTATCAAAATTATACTTAATATTATAATCTGTGAATGTAGTGCATACCTCTATACAAGCTCTAAAAATTACTAGTTATTCTGCTACTGTTAGCACGCCAATCGTTTTCTATTAAACAGATTCTGAATGCTACTGAGAGGCACCTATCTTCTGAACTTCTGATACAGGTATGCTTACATCAGACTGACCTAAGGGCTGTACAGAATTCAAGCATAAACATCTAAACCAATCACAAGTAGTTGACTGTAATATCCCTAGAAAGGAACCATCAAAAAGAGTAATAGCATCTATTTCAAAAAGCAATGAAAGATGACTTTTGATATCAAGCTAAATAGAGTAAAAAGCACACAACAGATTTTGTGAAAAATGTCACATCCCAACATTTCATCACTTACTTAGAAACATAAAGGCAATTTAAATAAGAAGTTTCAAATTACTTTAGTTTGGCTTTATATAATGAAGTACTCATCTTCCCACACAATTGAGTACTCAGCTTAATGATACAAGTTTCCTGAGGTCTGATGCTTGCCATTCAGAAACGTCAGAATCCAAGAGAACATACTCAAAGTTTCAGGTAAGCTAGCTGAGCCCTGTACAATACTCTGTCAGCAATGTTAGTTTTTTGGGAGCCAAGTTAAGAATTTTTTATTATTTTGAATCATTTAATCTTTCATGTACAATAGCATTTTTTAATAAAACAGGGCTTTATTAATGCTTTAGATAATATATTTTGGGGTATTTATTAACACTAGTGTTAAAGAAGCAAAGTATTAAGAGACTTCCTTTAAATCAAGCTGAAATGAGAAAAAATGGCAAAGTTTAATTGCTACATTGACTCATTGATGACAGTAGTTTTTACCAGTTGTTGTCTTTGAACTACTATCCAAACTTGATGTAGTCACAAGTAATTCAACCTCCACTGGGTAGAAGACTCCTCGTTATGTCTGTCTGAGGGGAGGCAGCAACTCAGTTCTCTGTACCAGGTACATTTTCTGCCTCCCTGACTGACCCAATTGCTGAAATTCAACAGCACTCATCTGTGAATAACAGGGAAAACGATGGAAGAGCTTGGCTTCCAGAAATGCAGTACAGCCAGCATCTCCCACGCAGTTTAATTCATCACTCATACAAAGACCCAGCTGGGAATGGATGTTGTCAGCCAAGCATAAAGAGGGACCATGTGGCATTTTGATTTCCAGCCAATCTCTGTACAACTGGAACGCAATAAAGAGAAGTTGCCGCTGTTAAAAGTCCCCCAGTTCCAGAGAGTCCTGCTACCAACCAGCCTGCTGCTAAACTACAGCAGAGGTAGAGACAAAAACCTTCTCAAGAAGAGGTTCATCATAGCTTCTTGTTTCTAACGTACAAGCACAACAGAGAATTAAGTTAGCTCCACATGGATGCCTCAAGAAGAGGTACAGGACAATGACAAACAAAAGACAGAACTTCCTTGGCATCTAGAACTCATGGCTTCAAATTCATACAGTAATGGTTAACAGTATCCCAAAGCTTGTTAGAAAGGACATAAAATATGTATGCTGCTTTAGAGGGCATTCCCTCCTAAACCCTTAAATGATGTCAGAAAATATGTGTCTTTTAAAAAGTTGATTCCTATTAAATACTCTAATTTTTCCAAGTAATAAAGGCATCTTTATTCTCTTTTGGGGAAGACAGTGAAAAAATAGCTTATCTTTAAGAAAAAAATGTACTTGTGTTTAATTATAATCACTGTGAACTGTTTCTTAGAGAGAAAAACCTCAGAGCTAGAGAAAAAAAAATGGAAGTTATACTGATTCAATGAGGTATGAAGAAAAGAAAGAGAGAACCAATTATGAGTAGCTATCAGTTATGAGCATTAGTCACATATTTCTTACCTGAAGAGATGAAAGTTTGTGTCTTGAATTCACAAGGATTATCCTGGCTATAAGCAGCAAAATAGGATGAGAAGTCAAGGTATAAACCGATTCACCATCTAGAACCAGCATCTTCAGAACAGCTGCATGCAGCATTTTTGGCTGAAAGAAGAATGACAAAAAAAAAAGGTAAGTTTCAGGAAACATAAGTTTATCAACAAATAATGTAATAGAGATTTAGGAAAAATAAATATTCCTGTATTTAAGGAAGTCTGCTCAAAACATTAAAAAACAAATGAATCACCATCTCTTGGAGTCTCAGCCTTTTACCAAGTGATGGTGAATTCTGCCTTGTTCCTTGCTATCCTGACAAACCATATCAATGTGATCTGAAAGACTGATTTCGTCCCACCTGAAATGCCTATGTCCAGTCAACACTATCCCCAGACACATTCCAGCAATATAATCCTTCCCATGATCTAAGGAGAAAAGCTTCTGGTAAATCCATGCCATTCAATTTGTAATCACAGAAATAATTTCTTAATTAAATTAATCCTACAGCATTCAAATACACTAGACATTCCTCCAGTGATGTCAATTATCTTCTTTCCCCAGAGGGAACATCCTGTTAAGAGTGGCCTTAGGGCAGCAATATTAGAGTCATTCTTCCCTTTGTCCAATGAATAAAATCCTCTCTCTGCTTTGGATGCCTTCCTGTATGACATTACCTACAGTAATCCTTTTACGTAATGGGCTTGAGGTAGCTCTCCAGAGAATCTCTTAGTGGTGAGTGTCATCTGACAGTCACCTATTCTTCTCTCCCTTTTAGTGCAATGAAAGCATTCAAGCAGTTTATCTTCAGGCTCAGGGAGAGGTCAGTTCATCAGTTTATTCCCGGTTCTCATATGGCAAGTTTCCTTTGCAAACTAAAAAAGCAGGGCTTTTTTTTCAGTTCATATGAAAGGGGCAAGAAAAAGGAATGGAAGGGAAAGAAACAAATGACAGTTTGCATTGAATTCACTTGCCTAAGAAAGATTCTTTATTCAGTCTACACAACCAGGATAGAAGTTATTTGAATCACATTTCAGCTTTTTAAAATAAACAAATACTGTAACACTTAAGTAATTTGAAACTTTTCAATACCTTTACCAACAGGTTACACTGAAGAAAAGCTGTTAAACCACATTATTCCCCCAGTTCACTTTTTAATAACAGCAAACTTCAGGCTTTTTGTCTGATTTGCTTTGGTTCATTAGTTATTTAACTTGCATTAACATTGAAAATACTTATACATTATAGACAATGACTCAGGACTTTTATTTACTCAAAGTGGAATTCTTGCATGATATCACTGCAGTCATTTCAATCCCACCCTGGAAAACAAAGTTTACAATAGTGTGGCAAACTGCTTGAGAATAAAGGAAAAAAACTGCCAAGTGGAAGCACATCAGATCCCTCTCACCTCTAGTGCTTCCGAAAGGAACAGCCTGACTAATATTTCTGCTCCAATTTTAAGAGGAAAAGTCATCATTCAGTACTTCTAAGCATTCATTTTTAAAAGATACACACACACGTAAGAGGACACTTAATACAATTTTCAGTTTAACATAAGCTTTTTTCCCCATCTTCCCTTCTTTTTCTGTAATCAAAGTAGACCACAGTTAAAATACGCAGTGGGAAAGCAAAGAAGCTATAAGCTTTGTTACAGAACCATTTTCTAAAACAGTCATGCTATGCTATAATAATCTACACCTGTTTAAGCACTGTAGCAACCAATGAATCTCAAATTCACATTTCAAGTCCTTTCATTGGAGAGCACAGTCCGGCTAATGTAACATTACAAGGAATGTAATGAGGGAGGGAGAAGGGAAAGATAATGACATGTCACAGCCTTAACAATCAGCCAACAACTCTCAGAGTCAAAGAACTGCTGTTTTCTATTCTAACAAATCCATGTTCTCTTCCATGAAGCAAAGACCGTACAAGAAAGCAGACATCCTTGACTTTTAGCTGAGAAAGCCTAAACCAACATTCACTCTTCTAGCCTCTGCTCTAAGACTGACTATCAGTGCAGAACTCTTTAACAGAATTTACTGTCCTAAGGCAGTCTTTAAGATGAGAGAACAGCTACATACAAGAGGTAGACATTCAAGCTTTTACAGCTTCAGGAGCTGAAAAGTCCTTGAAAGTGTCTAAAGCATTGGCTAAGAGTAAAAACAAATTTTGAGCTTGTCTTCTTGCATTTAAACACTTAAAACATTCAAACTGTTAAACCTATCTCATATAACTCAAAAAATTGTACATATTTTACATATCTCAAAATGCCCACAATCCTGGGTGAGATGGTTGAATCTTTCCATTCTTCACCAAACTTGCAGATTTATTTTCTTAGAGTAATTTTCTTAAAGCACAAACATAAAGACAATTACTTTATGGACATACGCTGAGAAATCTCCAAGGTAATCATCTAGTTTCTGTTGGACCTGCAGTTGGTTCTGTTTGACCACTTCTGGACTAAATACAGACAAATGAAGCTCAATTAATTCTAAATACATATATTTTAATCACTGAAACACAGCTGGTTATGTACTCCATTTCCAAATGGTAACTTAATGGCTACTATGAAGTAACTACTACTGAAGCCCTAAATCAACCGCAGGCTGGATGATACTCTTGGCTATTTCAGTTTCCCCAGCATTTCAGAAGTATTTCCCAGTACAACTCTTACCACCTGAGTAATGATGATAATAAACAGAAAAAAGCTTCTGCCATTCACATTCAGAGAGTATAAGAATTTTTGTTTATAGGCTTCAGATTCTTTTCTTGCTAACAATAGTGACTAGAGACAAACAAGTACTTGGTGTACTTTTACGTTTGTATCAGGAACTGCTCTGAACTGGCCTTCCCAACGTTTCATCAGCTCTTTCTCAGTCTTCCCCTAAATCTTAAAAGGTAAACGCATATATACACAGAGGCAGAAAAAGCCAGACTAAAGGCTTGGGAAGACTTGATTAAGAAATGGAAGAGAGTAAGAATAAACAAAGTATCAGATAAGGAATCTGTCTGTATATGGCTAACTAAGCCTTACATACTCAGCTTCTCAGATTTAAAGTACAAGGACTACTGCACAACAGTTTCTCATTTGGCAAAACTAAGATGATACAGAATAATAGAGGACATACTGAGGTTACCCGCCAAAGATTTGGTCCTTTGGAACAGAATTCACTCTTTACTCTAGACTTCAGGGGACAGAAAATTGGTTTTGTTTTTTACCTGCTTCTCTATTCAACTTCAATAGAAGTGCGGTAATATTTCAGTCTCTTCCAGGTAAATGATGAAATAATGCATAAAAGAAGCAGTAATACAAGTATAAGGAAAAAGAATTATTCAAATGCATTCCAAAACTCAGTATTTGAGATCAACCTAGAAATTACGAAAAGGCCAGCAGGAGCTGTTGATACATATACTTGGAGGGTTCTTACCAGTTATTTACATGTATTATCAATTAACACATTGGGATCTTCTTCCAGATGGAGCTACCTACCATTACCAAATACATCCTACTTGTGACTATCCAATCACACAACACACAATTAAAGCAGCTTGTCCTCACAACATTCTTACAGTCATCAATGGTCTTAATTAGACCTATGACACAGTTTTGTCCAGTTCATCTACTGAAAATATTAAACTCAGCTGCATGAGCAAACATGCAGAAACTCTGAAATTTAAGGCAGAATAAATATGCTCCGATTTCAACAGTTCTGTACCTTTTATTCCCTTACATACATTCCCCACTTATTATAAACACTTAGGTCATTAAAAATGTTTTAGCCTAATCCCAATAAGTTCAAAGCCAGAACTGCTAATCCATTTTAACTGAAATCCAGTATTTTTCAAGTTTTCTTTTAACACAATGCACTTATTTAAAAACTCGGGGTAGTACCAGTCAGAATATTAACTGATGTGGTAAAGTCTCAAAGTTATTTCAGAAAACGGAAAGACACCTAATAACTAAAATGCTAGCTGGTTTTCTGTTTAGAAATTACTGAACTACTTTCATGTGGGGACTCAAACGAAAAAAGCACAAGCCAGTTCTTCAGGACATAAAAAGAAATTCTAACAGAATATATGAATGTAACTGTAATTTACAGAGAAGACTGGAATCAATTTGGTGGATGAGAAAAAAAATGTATGCATACTCATGAATATTGTTCATGGAAGACATCTAAGGCGCCCTTACAAGCAACTCATCTAAAAGAGACAGCCTGAAAACATAAAGTTTAGACTAATCCAATAAAGTGTTCTGAAAATAACAGTTTTGAAAATATTCCTGAAATAAATGAGTCATTGTAGGGCTGAAAGTTAGTGAAGTTACTTAGAGCAGGGTAAAAGAAACATGAAGACATAATTTTTTAAACTTGACGTGGGAAAAGATCATTTTAGTCTGACAACCTGAAAAATTGAAGTTCTATTTAAAAAGCGATTGTATCAGTCTTGATGACAGAACATGGAAGACTACAATAGAATGGAGAAAGTTAATGCTATATTTTTAACCCACTTTTTCTGAATATTTGTGCACGCAAGAGAGGAAAGCTGGATTACTGGAAGCATCAAAATGTCTGTTTATCGAAACCTTCATTTTTACAGTGTTTATATACTAAGAATCCTTGGGGGAAAAAAAAGTAATACATAAAGATAATTCAAAACATACAAAAGCTCTTGAAATAATACATTTTAAAAAAGAAGATAACTAGATATTATATTTTAGCACATAAATGTTTAGTGCTTTTGGAAAAAAAATACCACTAACGTTTCAGAATATAATATAGATAGCGGTAATATAAATAAACTTCTTCTACCTGAATGCATAAATAGCTAAACCTTGCAGCAATATGAAAGTCTGGTGCAGTACTCACTAAAAATTAGGTAGGCTCAAGTCTGTTTTCCTTTATAATCTCTTGCCAATTTAGCTTCTGGAATACCACCTCTGTGTAAGCAAACATCTTTCAATGCATTACATTCACAGCCACAGCAGAAACATCACAGAAACTAAACAGGAGACATGCATTCCCTTACTCAACAGGCAATTAGTATAGCATTCTTCCATTAAGACAGACAGTAAATGAGATGGTTAATAGAAATTAAGAACATTGTGTTTTACAGGTCTGTGAACTGTGAGTGAAAGCAATTCCATGACTATCATCTGGGGCTGCAGCCTCTGTGTCAGACCACAGCCTGAGCATATACACTAACACAGAATATAAAGAGATCTTCAGTAAATTGAACCCACAGAATAGAAAAATATTTTAATACTATAATTTTAAAGATTATAAACAAATTATAAGCAGAATGGAAGAAATTAGTTTGTATTTCTTTTTTTTATTACATAAAAAGGCAAATTGAACCCATTTTCCCTTCAGAAAGGGCATACTTAAAAATTTCTGCTAACTCATTCACACTCTAGAAGGTACAGTACACTTAGTTACCACTGGTACTTATTTAGTCATTGACCTGTTTTTGCTGGGATAAAAACACAGAATTAATTCTGTATTCAGCAGAGCTGCGTTTCAGAGGACTGCAGTGTTCGGTTTAGTGAAAACAAGTTGGTAAGACTCTTACATCTAGTTTTAAACAGTTAATTTTCCTCAGAGTAGCTAGTGACAGTAAGAATACAGAGTAAGAATAATATGATAAGAGTAAGAATAAAATGATATAACACACTGATGTTTTGGTTGTTGCTAGCAACACTTACTTACACTTCCTCTGCACAAGAGGATGGTGGGGGGCAGAGCAAAAGCCCAGGGCTTTCCTGGACAGGTGATGTAAGTTGGCCAACAGAAAGTATGCTACACCATAAATGTCACACTCACTAGACTGGGGAGTTTGCTGGGGATGGCTCTTTTAACCTCAATAATCACCATTCCCATAGGCCCATCCATCAGTTCCTGAGGCTTACTTGCTGTTGACTGTCATGTTCTCGCTGGCACACAGCCAGCAAGCACTGTCTGAGCTGAGTATAAAACTTTGACTGATTTATTATCTCTGTTCCTATTTTTATTACAATTCCTTACTGTTGTTGTTATTTTCGTTTGGTTTATTTTAATCATAAAATTGTTTTTATCAAAACCTACAAGTCCTCTGACCTTTTTCCCTCCAATTCTCTCCCCCACCCAACCACGGAGTGGGGGAGTGAGTGAGCGCTGTGCAGCATTTAGCTGCTTGCTGGGTTAAACCACAACAGTCATCAGAAGATGACATTTGAAATTCTGGTATAAAAACCTTAGCAAAAAATAAGCCTATATACACTCCATGTCAGCTCAAAAAGACAGACTGAAGTGATAAACGCTTATGTAAAAAAAGGGGAGAGATACTGTAATCTGAACTAGTTATTTAGAAATACAACCTTGCAAATGATCCTAGGGCAGGACTGTATGAATTATGGAATTCTTCCACAAGCGTGCCACAATAATACAACACAGATCTGCATATACTGGAGCCTCTCTCATACAAGGAAAGGCTGAGACCTGGGTCTGTTTAGCCTGGAGGAGACTGAGGGGGTAACTCATTAATGCTTATAAATATCTAAAGGGTGGGTGTCAGGAAGACGTGGCCAGACTCCTCTTGGTTGTGCCCAGTAACACGACAAGGGGCAACAGTCACAAACTGGAATGCAAGAGGTTCAACTTGAACATAAGGAAAAGCTTCTTTCCTGTGAGGGTACCAGAGCACTGGACCAGGCTGCCCAGAGAAGCTGTGGAGTCTCCTCTGGAGACATTCAAAACCCACCTGGACGTGTTCCTGTGTGATCTTCTCTCGGTGATCGTGCTCTAGCAGGGGGTTGGACTAGATGATCTTCAGAGATCTCTTCCTACCCTTACCATGCTGTGATCCATCAGTTTTATGTGAAACTTAGCATATACCCTAACTACTCCTCATTCCAGAGTTCACAGCACCTACACTGCTCATGGTCCATACCTTTTCACAGCGAAATTCTAAATTCAAAGTTACATATAGATTTAGCCTTAGCAGAGACTAGTGGTATGTTCACCCCTAACATGCTGCAGTAATCAGTGCTTTACTATAGTTTTAATTCCAAGTGAAAAGTTAATGCTCAAGAAGCTGTGCTGAACCACAGGTACTGTAGAGTCAGGAGATGGACTGTGGTACTGCCATGAGAAACAATATATGCATCTCATTAAAAAGCAGTTACAGTGTTCATTAGTTGTTTACATTAAAAAATGCCAAATTAAATAAAACTGATGGCCCTCAGTATCTGAGTTAGCACTTTTGTACTAATACTATTACAATTCACTTGGCATCATCTGTGAGCCTAACAGGATACCGAGCATCCAAATCTACTGTTCTCTTAGTATCTGCCAGATATTCTGCTATTTGGAAGATATGCAGCTTCTACCTTACCCTAATAAGGGAAAATCTCTATGCTGTATATAACCATTCTTTGATCCAGCTAAGAACACATTCCAAAATAAATAAATAAAGTTTATTGACTGCAAATATCTTTTGAGTAAATGCTCCCATATAATAAACATATCTTTCCTATCAAAAACCAACACCTCCAGCAGGAAATCTCTTCCATAGAGAAAGAGAGTAACTACTTTTAGGACACGCTTTTAAAACCAATATAGCTGAAGATGTTTGCAAGAGCAGCCAGTAGGATCAAGGCTATTAATTCTAGCAATGTGCCTCACAGACTTGCCTTCTCTGACACATCTGTGTGTTATGGTTATTTATGAAAAGCAGTGATGATTAAAAGGACAGTTTATTAAAAACCAATACCTCACAGAATTTCTGTAACAATGTGGGTGGCAAAAAGTCCTGAAGCTTTAACTGAACAGGAGGCCCAGTCCAATTGCTTTGAACGAAGAGCTGCAAACTGCCCACACCAAGCAGAAACATCAGCCTCTGCCTGCAATATAGATAAGAAAAGCAATTAGCAACATATTATATTTTTAATTAAGGCTACAAGATCTGTTTAATTCTTGCATTAATTCAAAACCCTCAGCCTTTAAAACTAACTAACTAAATCACTCTCTTCTTAGGAAAATACAATGAATGTACTATTCAAGAATGCACACGGGGAACATAAAAGGCTTGGAAATATATTTGTGTATAAAGGTTGTAAATAATGACAAACATTTTGGAAGCAGAATTAGTTGATATGCTTCAAAATTTAAGGCTGTATATAACTATCAGATATCAAAAGGAGATTAGCATAGGACGCAGATTACTCCATATTTGCCTATTGTACGGTTGTTGTATTTTCTTATGATACAGCTAAGCCTCAACATTTTGAAAGAAAAGATGTTGCATGAGCATACGCTCCAAAACAGCATGTTTAATTTTGTTTTGACACAGCTGTTTATTTTCACTCCCTCTGATAATAAAACAATTAAATAAACATCAAAAAAGTTCAAAACTATCACTGCCAAGTTGGTTCAGATACTTTGGCAGCAAATGTTCTCATTCATTCATGCTTTTTAATTGAAATAATAATATTTTATTTAAAGATGGAACTATGAGACTTTGTTTCATTCCTAAAGCTAAGTATAGCAAAGTTTTCCTTATTTACAACACTAAGGTCACCTAACATCATTAAGGTATTGCTTCTTTATGCACCTACAGTAACAAATAACCTACGTGGTCTGCAGAAGACAGAGCACAATCCCTCAGAATTTAATGGTCAATTTAATAGGTGTAGACTTTTAGGAGATTCACACAAGCTTCTAGTTTGTTTTATGATTCCTTAATGACTTAGAGCTTTATTGTGTTACAATCAGTCATGTGCCAACAAGGGCCCTGTCACATTTATAACATGCCTCCTGCCTACAAAAAGTTAACATTTTAATTGTGCTGCTTTAATATAAAAATTTGTATGTTAAAGAATTGAATAACTGAATTGGAATAAACTAGGTTTGGGTTTTGTGTTTGGTTTGTGGGTTTTCTGTGTGTGTGTGTGTGGTTTGTTGGGGTTTTTCTTCTCCTGTAAAAGAGAGACTTAAAGATGCACGAGTCCTCCAAGCTGAAACAAAAGAATAAAATGTTATCCAACCCCTAAAAAAAACCAAAGTCAAATAGACATGCCACACACAAACAAGTGGCTGATGGGCAAGAATGTGACAAAACATGTAGAACAATGAGGAAGTAGGGGTAGAGAACATTCAACTAAAAAAAAAATAAATAATAAATGAACAGAACCTTCAGGAGTTAGAAAACAAGGATTGCTATAAAGAGATCTTGTCAAACAAGACAACATTTACAAGCTGTCATTATTCAGCCAGTAACTACCTACCAGCAAATGTTATTTGAATACATATCTAAGATTACAATTAAACTTCCAAATAACTCAAGAACACAAACCATTAACAATTACTGTATGCTAAGTCTAGTAGGATTGTGCTCCATGCTGTAAAATCAGATGCTTATATATCCTTATATCAGATGCTTACTCCATTGTTATATTCATACTGCTATACCTAATCTTGCTCAAATTCAAAATTAGGAATAATAGAGAATTTGTATTTGAAAAAATAATGGATTTGCATATATCACTAAAATTTACAAAGGAAGAGTGAGAAAAAACTCAATATCCAGGCTATGCTTTAGATGCAATTAGGTTACAGGTTTTGGTTTTGGGAGCGTTTCTGTTCTTTTTTGTGAAGCCAGAAATTACAGAAAAGAAGTCAAAGCAAAACTAGGTACCGAATAGTTATTTTAGTTTTTTTCCAATTCATATACAACAAAGCAAACTGAAGAAACAGCAAGAATTTCTTTGGTTTTGTTTTTCAATATATATAGTACAGCAATTAACCAACCATCAGATGCCTCAAGAGAGAAATATGAGAAATACCATTCAGTGTTCAGGCTGGGAAGCATAACAAGCTTTATTGTATGGATTTGTTTTGGTATTGGCTTATACATTGAATAGCAGTAAATACATGGTCAATAGAAACAAGTGATAGTGTTCATTTCCTTGTTCCTTTAGGTTTTGGAATCAAACATAGTAAGAGAAGTTCAAGCTCTTTAGAAACAAGCTCTTTGAAAATATTCTAAATTTTTGGTGTGTCCTGCACCCTATTTCCTCCCAGTCTCTAGAATCAGACTGTACGTCAGGCAATGAATGCACCTCCTTCCCATGCACCTCAGGAAAAAAATAAAAAGGCATTCCCCCTCTAAGTGCTGCACACATACACTGTTGCTTCATCCTCTACAATTTGCCGATTTAAAATACAGCTATGAAGCCACATTTTGTGGAGAAGATAACTGTAAACCACTGAAGTGAGCAGCAACAGTAGGGGAAAAAAAAGTTTAAAAAAATCTACTATTCAATAATTTTATTGTAAGGAATGCTTTAAGGCATCATTTTTAGGCCATAAAGGTTAAAAGTGCTATAATGAAAAGACATCTGGGGCAAGGGAAGGAGGGAAAGGAGCAGTTAAAATGATAGAAAAAGTTGCAGCAAAATTCAAAATACTGTTAAATGTTTTCTTTGCAGAACCATGGACTTGAAAGTGGAAAAAGTTACAGGCTATGTCCAAAGAAATTACAATCTAGATCCAAATTCTGAGCTGTTTTGCCCTCAAGCTGCTCAGTTTTAGCTTCAGAAAAAAGAACTCCTAAAGAGTTCTTTTAACACACTTTGTACTTCGTTTCTATTGTGCTAAAAGAATAAAATTAACATTTTCCAACATCCTGTTTCTGACTGAATTCAACTTCCATTGAGTTTTTTTAATCCCCAGAATTGCAACTTTCAATTCAGAGAAAAAAAACCAACAAAACTAAACCCACATATATTTGAACCTACCCCATCTACTAAAAGTCACAAGAAAACCAGTGTCTTACTGAATTTCTTGAGCTAGAGCTGATAGGTTTGCTGCAATTCCTTTGAATCACTCAGTGGAAGAAGAAAATTACATTCTACCCATTAAAAAAAAAAAGACAACAAAATTTTCACCAGAGGCAATGGGAGGTCAGAGTACAAAAGCTGCATTAATACCTTCCATAAGGTACAGGGCATAGGGCCTGCAGGCAGGAAGAATAAGTATGTAACACTATAAACTAGAAAGTAATTGGAGACAAACAAACATGGTACGGATTTAAGTGCTATAGGTAGTGCCTACCTAAAATAGGAAGTGATCTTTCAGTAAAAGTTTCTCTATCAAGAGAAAGTCACAATTTACTTCTTTCAGCACTAATATAATTCAAAGCTTCTTATACTATTACTAATGGAGCTTGAAAAATGCACTTGACTGCTACAAACAAAAAGTGTTTCTGGCAGACACTGACCCATTTTGAAGGCCACACGTTTTCATTTTGAATAAAACTCCAGGCTATAATTTTGGGCAGAAAACCCTCTGTCTGCTTCTGAAAGGCTAAATATTGCAGATCTGCCTCCATGTCTTCTGGGGAGAGGGCTTCTAATGCTGCCTGGAATTGCAGAGGGATAAAGAAAAACCTTGAAGACCAAAGGACTGGAGTATGATCACTTGAGGAACACACTGCTTTGCTGTCTACAGTAGGAAGCAGGAACAGAGTTCCATAAATGGCACATAGGCCAATAAAAGCTCACATGGGGAACAGAAGAGGATACATCAACATAACAGGATATGTATAAACTATTACCAAATGCATGATATAGATTAGGATTATCTTTAAGAAGCTAAATTGTTCATAAAGGCAGCAACACGTATTTCAAGGAATGATTAAGATCAGGATTTGGTCTGTTTCAAGTCCTGATCTATCTTTCCTTCCTTGCTGCATTATTCAGAATAAACTATTAAGATAAGAGAATCTAGCAATATTGAAAAATTTCTCTAGATTATGTCACCATCTAAACTTCAGCTAACATTTAAAAACAACAGCACAGCAAAGAAAGGAAAAAGGTCCCGCCTAGAGACAAAATGCAAAGGAACAACATCTGAACATTTCAACTTGGAAGACAGGAGCACATCGTATTGTGTACCACACTAGAAGATAAGCTTTTGACACACTATGATCCCTAACAAATCTCAGCTCAATGTTTTAGAGGTGTCAACTATTTGTCTCTGGTGTTTTAGCAAAAACTCTTGGGTTTATGTCTGTCATACCAAAGCAATGCATTTGTACTCATTCACATTTATTGGCAATACATTACCTTCCTCTTACTTTCTTTTTACCTTAAGCTTCTCTTATCTTTTGCTTTTCTTGCAGCACATTTCCCCACTCTCACTTTTTAAAATAAGGCAAATATATATACACATACATATACCTTTCTGCTTCCACTATTCCTAGTGTGATAGATTTCAGTGTTCATTATTTATATAGCAAACTGTAAACACTAAAGTCAGACTCATTAACAGCAAGAATTAGCATATGCAGTACAATTAGAGAGGATCTATCAGTGAAAAATCTTGTGAAGAAAATAATTAATCTATGAATAGCATCCACGAGTAATACCTTACTCATTTTACATTAAGAAGAGCAGAACAATCTTACCATGAATCAGTTTTAGAAATACAGGCATTGCTTAAATTATAAGTACTTCAAGTAGTCGCATAAATGTAATGCAACATTTCAGAGAGAAAATCTGTTAATAAACTGTAAGATACATGGCAACATGAATTTACATTTGTTGGCTTCTTTATACCAGCAGCTTCAGAAGTAATCACTGTAGGTACAGCTAATGTTTTCAGCAAACCCTTGTATCACAATACTATCCAGGGAAAGAAACAATAATGAACAGATGCCCCAGGAGAGTGGGGAAACAACCTGAGAAATCTGGTTTCTGTTTCTCTCAGAATAAGAATTTTGCAGGCCCTGTCACATGGTACAAAATAAAAAAAATGCCTTTTTTAAAAATCAAACATGACCTCTATTAATCTTCCATATAATGAATAATCATTTCCACCTTTCCACGTTATCAGCCTCTGCAGAGCAGTCCAGGTATGCTAGAATTTGTTTCTCCAAGTAACCGTCAATGTTCTCCTCTGTCACAGAAGATGTACTGAAAACATTCTGGATGACAGAATTTGAAAATATTGTCTCATATTTCCCATCAAAAATCAACTGCAATAATGATCCACTTTCTGTAAAGAAAAAAAAACAAACAAACAGAAAAAAGTATCAATGTCAACTTTAAAACACCTTCATCTCACAAGAACTATTCAAACCAAAACATGTACCACTCCTCTTCCAAAGAGTGAATCTACATTTACATTGCAGGAAAAGTACAGTTGCACTGAAACTAAAGACCAGCAGTAGCACATGTCACTTTATTCAAAATAAATTTTACAGAACTCATATTAATGTTATAGTGAAATACAAACTGCCAGATGAATGTAAAACACAAACTTGCACTGAAATTCCAGGAGAGATACACGAAGAGCCTTTCAAACATGTATGCTACAGTTACTGAAGACAATTCTCATTATCACAAGAGTTTTCTCCCTCCGAATCACCTTAAATGAGTGTACCACAGTAAAATCCTATGGATAAGACAATAAATTCACAGACTAGAGAATGCTTTTAAAGGAAACATGACAAATAAAAATGGTTCAATACTTGCAAGAGTTTAGCAAATAAATCCTCATGTAAAACTGCAGAAGCTACTCAGCCCTTCCTATAAATGCTTATAACATTCACAAAGAATGAGCAATATGATTTTATCTTTTTAAAAGAATTATTTTCTTATTACGTTTATTATCTCAATGAGAAGTCTGCATACAGTCAGACTCTTAGGAGTAACTACTAAGGTGGATATGGACCCATTACTGTTTCTCCAGTTACGTATTTTAAGACAAATGGAAATAATGAAGTGCTATTCATTTAATTCGTAAGAAGCTTCAAACCCACCAAGTTCCTGACCCAGGCTACAACTTTGTTCATAGAAGGCATCTTGCCCTTGTCAGATATACTACAGTACAATCAATCCAGCAGCTGTTAAAACAACTTCACCATGTTAAAACCTCCTATTCTAGAGTAAAAATCAATATCCATCTACACTGCAGCTGTGGCTACAACTCACATAGATGTACTAACTGGTTTTAAACTAGCTGATGCAGATGCTGGTAATGGTGTAGCCGAGGAAATGCAGAGGTCTGTATAGGATAGGTGCCTTAATATTAACCTGTGATTCCAGTTGGGGACTGCAGCTCCCACGCACTCAGTGTTACCATGGCTACACGAGTATTAGTCCCTGACCCAGTCAACTTAATGCTATCACAGGTATAGATCCACAAAAGCAGCAGCTGTGTAAGGAAACAAACCAAAGTTATCAAGCTAAAAACAAGTTTTCTAAATATCAGACACATGGGAACACCAAGCACAGAACCAACTTCAACAGCACCAGTGGATGACTTGGTAGGAATGGGTGACAGACACACATTTGATCTTGTATGTCCGGACCAGGCTGTTGACCACAACTTACTGCTATTGTTCTTTACAGCAATGATTAATCAAATAATGTAAGCGATCATTTGTGCTGGACAATTTAAAAAACACTAAGCTGTACCTGGAAGGGCATATGCAAAAGAACAGTAATGGTTTTGCAGCCCTGCTGACTTCATGCTCCCCCAGAGAGCAAATATAAAGAGAAACTTCCTCCAATTGGTGCCTTGAGGAGACTTTCTTTCACCAAATGACAACTGCTTTATATTGCATTACAGTTGCCCAGACAGGCAATGCTGTAGTTTGCAGAATAACTATTTGCTGTAAGGACATTAATGAAGAGGGTTTTTTTCTTTTCAGTAACACTATAACGTAACTGTAAGTACCTAAAATCTGCTTCTGATACTCCGTTTAGCTTCTTATAAGACATGATACAAATTCAAGGTCACAGTCTTTTAGTTTAGTTTCAGGATCATCAATAGGAAGGGCCCTCGTAAGTGACAACTAAGAAACATCACAAAACCCACCATTTTCTATCTTTAGGGCAAGATACTTTTCAACAACAATCTTCCTCACAACTCTCAGTGGAAAGATAAGACCGATCTGACAAATATCAGTCACATTGCCTAATACTCCTGGGCAGTACAATGATTAAGGCTAAATAAGAAGTAACATAAGGAAAGGGAGCTGAGAAGCTCTGCACAGCTCTTTTCCAAAATTCAGTAAGTGCTCGGGTAAAGATAAATGAGTCTTTCAATATGCTACAATCTCTACATGTTTTAAAAAGCACATGACTTGAGCACAACTGTCTCAAATACAGCAGTGCCTTTTCATAACAAACATTACCTTTTAAAAGCTGCCGCGCTCCCCTTCAGGAAAGGGGAGTCTTATTAACAATAAACCACCTTCCACTCTTCCCTCAAGCAACTATGACTAAGCAACTAATAAAATACGGAGCAGGCAGCTCACGCCAGACTTTTTCTCCTCGTGTTTTGCTACACCAGCGAGTTCCACATCACGGCCAAATTCAGACACGAAGCCTTTTATTCGCGGCTCCTCAGGCGGTCGAAGGAAGCACCGTGACCAAAAGCCTCCAGAGCGCCGTCACGAAGGGTGCAGTGGGGCGACTGCCGCCCACCGAGCGCAGGGCAGGGACTGCCGCATCCGCTCCACCTGAAGCGCCGT
>NW_010158066.1:30584-37178 GCF_000695765.1 Mesitornis unicolor
CCCTCGGGCTGCCGAACCCAACGGGCCTCCGTCCCGAGTCCGGCAAGGGGCAAAAAGGGCGGGAAGCGGGGGACACGACCACCCATGGGAAGCGGACGCGGATGGAAGGGGTCGCCAGAAATGCTGGCGGTTCCAGACACCCACAGTGCCGGCTGAGCACCTTCCCCCCTCACCTGCCGCCGCGACTTCACCCTGCTTCCACTCGAGGGCCTCCGCCGCGCTGACGAAGCCCCTCAGCAGGGAGCGCTCCAGGGCCAGCATGGTCCCACCGCCGCCACTCGACACCCCTGCGTTGACAGGTGTTGCCGCCGTCTCCTTAACCCATGTGCATGAACGGGCGGCAGGGAGCCGCCATGACACTGTCGCCGAGCACGCCGGGAAGTCGCGGCACCGCGCAGGCGCGATAGCGGAGTGACAGAAGCGCGACTTCGCCCCGCGCCGTCCTGTCAGAGCGGCGGGAGGCGGGAAATGGAAATCGCCTCAGCCACCTCAGGGCGAGGCGGACTAGGGCTCGCAGCGGAGGCGAGCTCCGCGTTGCCGTGGGTGGTGTCAGGAGCCCCTCGACCCGTTGATTTATAGGGAGTTCACGTCCGTCCGTCCGTCCGTACCCAGCTTTGTTCTGCGCACAGGGGGACACGTCTGTCGTGCTTTCTCTCGGGCGACGTTTGCACGTGATCGGGAAGTTAGAGCGTGTAAAAACACTTTTTCAGCTGCATAGGTGAGAAAAATGATAGTGGTTCAGACTTAAAGCAGATCAGAGAGAAAACATTAAACGTGCTTAGTAACCAGGCAGGGTTTCTTTTGGATGGGTGTGCCTGTACCTGCATGCCTGAAGGTGGTCTAGACACAGGCCTGCTGCTGAATTGAGGCTTAATAAGATTTCACGGGAGGTGAAATGCTTTGGTCAGTTCCTGTATTCATTTCAGCATCTGTCCAGATACCTGTAGGAACATAATTCTGTCCCATGATTTCTGAGCTATTTACTTTGATTGTGTGTGTACATCAAAAGGGAGAAAAAAGGCCATAGAATCACGGACTGTGTTGGTTTGGAAGGGACCCTTAAAGGTCATCTAGGCCATGCCTCCTGCAGTGAGCAGGGACATCTTTAACTAGGTCAGGCTGCTGAGAGCCCCATCAAGCCTGACCTTGAGTGTCTCCAGGGATGCGGCCTGCTGCATGCCCCAATGCTCATTCAGAATTGAATGAAATGGTTGAAACAATAAAAATTTTCCTCAGAGTTGCTAATGAAACTTGAAGGTAATCAAGTCAGAAACCAGAAGGCCATCACAGCAGAGGGCAAGTTCTTGATATGGAAAGATGGATGTTCTGTAGAGAACTGTACTGTAAAGGTTGTAATTAATTTTGCTATTGGGTGCAGGGTATAGTATCATTAAATAGCTTATTTGTCAGTCTTCATTAGTCTTCAAAAATTGAAAGTATTGTCATCCTATTTCCATATCTAACAGTCATTAAAATTCGAGGAAAACTTAATGCAGCTTGTTGTTTAGATGACTGGAATAGGTTATCGCATGTTTAGTCTCTAATATATAGGCTGTTAATTTCAAATTTAATTTTAAGCAGATTTATAAGATCAAAATGCAGTTAAATAAAAATGTTGCTTTACAACTTATTTTCTGACCTGAAACAATCCACACTCTTTATATCAGTTTTGACAAGAAAACTTACAGAAATTTATATAGCTAATAGATAGCCATTAACTCACCATCAGTTCAAGGAACTGTGAACCAAAAATGAACATCCTGGAAGTAGTGTGTTACTGAAATTCTTAGAACAGAGTAAATAATTCAGTTGTCGTGTTCTGTGTTAGAAAAACAATGAAATCCATGAAGTTTATTAATTTCACTGTTAAAAAGTATAATGGCTGAAATAAAAATTATTTTACTTGCTTACTCTTTGTGTGTGTAGCAATAGAACTGTGATTCTGTATGAAAACTGTGATAGTCAAGAGTTAGGCTAATTGTTTGTGCTTAAATGCTACTTACACAGTAACAAATTTCTTTACATTCCACATAATAGATCTGCATTAAATGTACATAGTTTTTTCTAAAATTGAATGGCTAAATTCTCAAGTGAAGTCTAACTAAAAGGTAAGTAACACTCCTTTTAACCACCACCATCCTTTTTTCAGAGAATTCAGAATATCTGTTAAAATACAACTAAGAATTTAGTAAATAAATGAAAAATACATTTACATGGTCTGTCAATAACATTAAAATAAGAATTCCCATTGTGACATTTTCTGCTCTTTATTTTCAGGGAAAAAAGTAAAGTAAAATTTTCTGGAAGTAAATATATATTGGTAAATAAAATTAGTTAATAAAAATGAGGAATATTTTGCTGTTTTTCTTAACTCAGCCAGTTCCCTCGATGTGTGGGTTTTTTACCGTTACAATTCAGTTCTGGAGGCATCTAGAAACTATAGCATGGGCAGGAGTACCACCAGCAGAATTGGCGTACTCCTGGCTGACAGTGGACTGATTGTTACTGCTGATGTAAAAGATGTTTTTAGTTGTTTATCGGTTGCCATTTGCCAGAGACTTACTGAAATCTGCTGCTTAGACTTGCTTCCCTAAATGATTTGGAGAATATACATACTTTTCTCAAAGAATAATTGGGCTTTGTTTGGATTTAAGGATTGCTTCTGCCAGTTGACTCAAAGGGAAGCAAGCCTTTTGCAGTATACGGTGTAGTGTGGAGTCAAGATTTGAGCATAGTACTTCTTACTACTTCTAAGCAGGAAGTAGATAATCAAACTTTAGGAGTTTTCAGAGAATCATCTTCCACTTCCAAGAGTATAAGAAAATTATTGATATGAAGTGTTGTGCTACTGTGTTATCTGAACTAGCACATTTAATGTCACCTGTGATGCTGTTCTGATGCAATATTTATCTTCTGTTGCAGGGTTTTTTTCCTAAAGCCTTTTGAAACAGATTATCTCATTGTGGACTACCAAAAAATGCTACCTGTAAAGAAAAAATTTGGAAAGTTTAGGGTAATTATTAATAGTATAGACATTTATTATGACATTTTTAACAATGAGCTGCTGTTTGTAAAACTGCTGTTAATTAATTTTAATTTCATCCTCAATTCAGTGTACCAGGTTGCTGGTACTGCTGAAGAAAGAAGCAATTGTGTTGTATGCCATTTTTGAACAATAGTTGTTTTGATATTTGAGAAGTGGGGAAAGGGAAGGAATTGTTGAGGAGAACACCCATTCATTGGTATAGCAGGATGAAAACTTGCAAGGTTGTATAACCAAATTTCTGCAATCCTAAAGAGAATATTTGACATATCTGGTGGTAGGAGGGGAGCTGCAAGGCTTATACTGGGGAGTTCTATCAGCTTGTCTTACTTCAGCTTTGTTAGTTCAGTCAAGCTATATCCCAGTAACTAGTTATTCTTTGTGAATCGTCATATTTAAGGTTACACCATCTCGAGTTACAGCATCAGAAACATACTTCAAGCTTATTGGAAGCTTAGTGGACCCCAAAAGACATCAGCTAAATGTTCAAACTGTATTCTTCACTTTTGCTGAGTTACTGCACAGGCCCTCACTGTAAGGAGCAAGGTGGTCTTTCAGGAAGCTTCTGGCATACCTACAGCTTTTCCAGTTACATTTGCAATTTAAAAATAAACATAGACTTACAGTCTTGAGATTACAAAGGCAAAAGAATGACAATTATTATACAGCTGTTAGGACCTACTAGTAGTGTATCTCAGTCACAGGGACTGATGTGATACTGGACGTATACTATAGTTCCTTCACTGCGTTCACCAGCTAGCACTGTATCCATTGGTTCTCTCAGCTCTGACCAGTTTGCCGACTTAGGCTCTTGCTTCCCCCAGACCCTGTATAATGCAAACACTGCTCAGTCAGTGAGGTGGAGGTAGAGAAGCTACACTCCTAATGTGCCAAAATAGTAGTGGTTGGGAAATTCTTCTCTAATAACTCTATAAAGCAGTGACAGGGAAAGGCAGTGTAAGCACAAGAAGAAAAGGAAGAGTGATTCAAACCACTCTTTGAGAGTGTACAACAAAATATGGGCAGCTGCAAATAGCCCTGCACAGCTCTTCTCTGATATTGTGGTGACTCTCCTAAAAGCGTTGACATTAATCTTCATTGATCATTTAGAAAATATATGCTAATATTACTGTTTCTCTTTTTGTATGGTACCCAAGATCAGTAAATAACTAGACAAAGATGAAGGAGGTCTCCAGTAAATATATAGTCTGTCTGTAAAACAAAATTGTAAGATCTGAGATGCAGTCTTCCCACTCTTAAAAGGTTAGTTTTTCTTAAATGTAGCCATTCATTTAATATTGTCCTTCATTATGTCCTTTTATAAACTAGTTCTTGCCTGGTTAATAAGCAGAAATTTGCTCTGCTTCAACTACATAACTTCTGAGAGTTTTCAAATTAAGAAACCAAAGCTGATGTGAAAATAATTCAATTTACTGTTCAACAAAAGAAGAATTCAGAAATTACTCTTTCATTAAATAAGCATGTCATATCATGCCTGAGTTTGCAAAGGGTTTAATGCCTTCTCAAATGAGCTCATACGGAATCATTATCTCATGATGTCTTAATTTTTTATACAGCAACATTGCCTGTCTTTCTTTACTAGCTTCAAAAAAAGAGAGAACATTATTTTTTTCTATATATTGAAGGGCTTTCATTCAATGGATTCCCTTTGTTGGCCTGGAGAAAACAAGCTGAACAAAATTGGTTCCAATCACAGTACATCAAACAGAAATTTTAGCTGGGACAGATAGAATATTGTATTAAAGCTACATGATAACTTAAATCTTTTTTGTGCACTCAGTAACATGACTATGTTTTTTAACATAGAGTGTGAAAATTTCATAGTCATCTGTGAGCAGAAATGTGTTTTTGAGATTACCTGACATTTTAATAATAGAATGGATAGTTCTGGTTCTTGGTATGCATGTGTATCACAACCAGTTCAGGATGACCATTGGTCATCCCTGTTTTATAACGTAGGTTTTAGTGAGTACTGTGGATGAAAGAGGGGTATGTGTGGATGTGTGTGTGTGTGTGTGTTTATTACAGAATACTCCATGTGAATAAGCACAAAATTACTGGATATGTGAATATCTTTACATCAATATAATAAGCAGTTTTCTTCAGCTTTCTCTCTTCTGTTTCAGAAAAGCTGAAGATTCTGAAAAAAACCCCCACAAGTTAATTTATTATGTGATTATACATTAATGCATTCTATGCAAATTGCATTCCAGGATTGTTTTAGATCTACAGAACAGTCACCAAACTCTTAGATGTTACAATGTATATTCCAGTATGACTCTTCCAATTAGTTAATGTGAAGATTTAACTTTAATAGAATATTAGCTTAAATGCTCTGTGGGAAGTTATAATGAGAGACAGGAACACCCCGCCTGATGAGAAAAGAAAAACCTCCAGTTACCTACAGCTTTGCCAAATAGCACAAATATGTAGTTTGATGTTTTCTGTGTGAAGAATGTCCCTTAGCTTGGACTTCTAAGCAAAGTAGGTGCAAATTATCTTTTAAACAAGGGCACAAAAATCCTGTGTTTTCTGCTCTTTTTTCTGAAATATATGTTTTGGGTGAGGAGATATTTAGTTATTGGGGATGTGGTGCCCTATATGTCAGAGAAGTACTTTTCTGCCATGTCTGTTTTTGCCATCTCAGTTTGGATTTGCTTAAGTAAAACTTCAGCATAGTTCTGCAGTGTGATATAATTATAATGACAGAGGAATAAAGAGTGTGTGAGGACTGGGCGTTAAGCAAGAGAACTCAAATTCTGGAACAGTCTGGAAAAGACAAAAATTCAATTGTTCTTATAAACTTAATCTAGATAATCACTTGCACAATACTTATGAGAAGTGATTTTTAAAAAGTGATTTTGAATAACACGGAGCATCACTCAGGTTGCTGTTGGTCCTCTAAAGCTTGAAGTAGGCAAAGCTGGCAGCAGATGTTACAAGGTGCAAAGAAAAAGGTTCTAGCAAAATAAATAGCTAGTTTATACTGTAGAGAAGTGGATGGAGAGAGAATATTCACACTTAAAACACTAGTAGGTCTGATTGGCTTTTAGCATCCTAAAATCTTCTCTAAAATGAATTTTCATACTCTCCTTAATGAGTTTCTCCCTGTATCACAGAATCACAGAATCACTCGGTTGGAAAAGACCTCTGAGATCATCATGTCCAAACATTCCTGTCTACCCCCTAAACCATATCCTTAAGTACCTCATCTACCCGCTTGTCCTGGTTTGAGCTAAATAGAACTAATTTTCTATTTAGTGATTTTACTTTTCAGCTCAGTCTCTTTTAAGTGACTGAACTTGCTGAAGACTGGCAGCATGTTTTCCCAAACAGCGCTGCTAGAAGATATGCTCAAGGTCAGTTGTCTCATCATGGGTGCTGTGTCTGCGCCTACAAGGGGAGAAGCAGACCCAAAACTGACCAACGAGGTATTCCATCCCACATACGTCATACTCGGAATAAAACCGAGAGATCATGAGGGTGTCGCCCGCTGTTGGCTTTTTTGCCTTTTCCACCGTTCCTTCCAT
>NW_010158067.1:0-341 GCF_000695765.1 Mesitornis unicolor
ATACCCAATATATATAATATATATATCTGATACCAAATATATACCCCAATATCTATACTCCAGATAACCAATATATACCTCAATATATATATCCTATATATATATATCTGATACCCAATATATACCCCTATATATATCTGTACTCCAGATATCCAATACATACCTCAATATATATATCATATATATATATGATACCCAATATATACCCCAATATATATCTATACTCCATATATCCAATATATACCTCAATATATATATCCTTTATATGTAATACGTATATCCCTGATACCAAATATATACCTCAATATATACATACCCTATATATAAACACGTACCACAAT
>NW_010158067.1:747-2543 GCF_000695765.1 Mesitornis unicolor
GGGCCCCGCGCCGGCGGGTCTCCCTCCCATGCCCCCGGCCGTCCTCTCCCCTCCTCCAACCCCGGCACAATGCGGGCGCGCGCTATTCAAGCTTTTCAGCCCAATCCCGCCATTGAAATCCAGGGATTTAACCCCAACGCCATCCCCTGGGCTGGGGGAAAAGGGAGGGAGGGGGATGCTCTTTCCTCACCCCATCCCACTGGGCTCTCCGGACCATGGGATGCTCTGAAGTCGCAAGGATCCGGGCGGATGGAGCGAACAGAAAGCAAAGCCAGGCTGGTACAGGCAGAAACCTGTGCCCTCTTGGGTTCAGGGACTCCCCAGAGGCCAAAAAACAACCCCAGGGGGTCCCTGAGCACCCTGTGATGCACCCAGCTCCCACCTGGGGCACTCACCGGTAGCAGCCTCAGAGAGGAGTCCGAACCTGAGAAGTCCCCATAGCCCAAACCCAGGACTAAATGGGTTCACCCCTTCAAAAAGGTGAAAGCAGAGAGGCCGTGGGCACTGAAGAAGGTCAAAACCAGCCAAAAACATCCCTAGGGAGCTGCATCGCCTCAGCAAACCCCTACAGAGATGGAGTTTTATGCCACTGAGGTGGGGTGGTTGAGCGGCTTCACCCCCTCCAGTCTCCCTAACGTTTCTTGGGGTTTTCATGCAGTTCAATAAGGATTGAGCACCGACATTTCGGGCCGGAGGAGCCGTCAGATGGGAACAGCGCAGCGGTCCGGGAGCCTGCCCGCGACAAGGGGCGAACGCTGGATGCTCCCGAGGATGGGGTAAAGGCTTCATGAAGCACCTAATTGTCCAAAACTCTCTATATGGGTACATTTATTCCTGACCCCAGCTGCTGCTCAGCCTGCTCCCTGAAGCATGAAGATTGATAGTCCTCGGGATGGGGTTGTGGGGTTTTTTTTGCCTTTTTCCTCCTCCCAAGGTGCTGCCATCACAGAAGTCATTTGTTTTTTTGGAAGTTTACCAAACCCTCGGCTTTAATAATTCCACACGCCGACCAGTTTCCCCTGAGTAATTACACCAGGAACCCGAAAGGAAAAGGTGCAAAAGGGTGAAATTAAACAGCAGGGCAGGATTCACGGGGTGAGCCCAGGGAGCCGCATCCACTGGGATGAACCAAGAGCAGCAGCGCTTCGCATTGAAAAAAAAAAACAACCCCTTTTTCCCCTTATTTTCCGGCTCCCGTTCGGTGAAATTCGGGGCCGTCCGCGGCGCGGGGAGGGGGGCGAGCGGCGGCTCCTGCGGCAGGGGTGACTCGCAGCGGCATTACACGCATGATTACCCCGCAGATCAGGGGAACAGGGGCTTAACTGCGTGAGAAACGGCTGTTATTCAGGTAATGGATTTACAGCACTCACTACTAAAGTATCAGACACAGCAATTTTTTACAGCTTTCACGCTGGAATTTATGGCTCAGGGAGGCGATTCTCCGTACAGAGGCAGGGATCATTGCCTTATTTAGTATCCGAGGAGGAAAATTTATGTTTTCTCCCAAGTTTGTTTTGAAAGGTAACCTGCGGGCCCCCACGCGCGGGCTCCCCGGGGCGCGCACGCGTGTGCTGCAGGACACGGCCGCTGCGTGCACACGTGTTTCCAGCCACACGTGTGAGGTTAACTCCTCAATTTACAGCACCGGGAGCCCCAGAAAATGTGGGGATCACCTCTGGTCACCCACCTGGGTGACCAAATACAGCCTCAGAGAAAAACTGCTCCGTGTTTTATAGCCAACAGCTGTAAAATCTCTTTTTTTTTTTCAGTAAAATATAAACAGCTGTATATAATCT
>NW_010158067.1:2664-2927 GCF_000695765.1 Mesitornis unicolor
CCCTGGTATGCGCACCCCAAAACAATGGGCATCTGCTACTTTGGGGCAGCACTTGCACCCCATCTTCACCAGGGATGACCCCATCTGGTGCAACCCATCTCCTTCACCAGCCCTGGGGATGAGGAGAGGCTAAAATCGAGTGTTTTCCCCCAAACCCACATCCACGCAGGACCCGACTCCACGTTGCGCTGGGTGAGGAGGATGAGAGGAAGGGGGGTGTCCCTCCTACCTGCTGCTGCTGGAAGTGCAGGAGCTCCACGGGG
>NW_010158068.1:0-2463 GCF_000695765.1 Mesitornis unicolor
CAGGGTACAAAATATTCTTACAGTGAATGGAGGAAAAACCAATTGTGACGAAAACTTGAGTCTAATAAATACTTTGAGGAAATGTTAAGTAAAGAGGCACTGTACTAGTATTATATATAGTAAAAGAATTTACTAATCCTCTAGAAAAGGGGGGACTGAAAAAGGGATTAAAGAAATCTTGGGAAACATTGTATTACTTATCACTTACTAAATGTGCTGCTAATTGTGTGGACTGGGTGGAGAGCTAAGTCTTGAATTACTGATAAGAACCAGAGAGTTGTCTCAAGAACCGGCTAAACCCGACCCCCCGGATTGAGCAAGAACCAGAGAACAATTGAGTCTGCGCACAAGCAAAGGTTACTTGCGGTCACAAAAAGAAGCTGTCCACGACGACCACCAGAAGCTACTGCGCAAGCGCAGTTAGTAGGAGTTTATGGAAATAACTTCCTGGAACTAATCTTAATACGAAGCGAGGATAGGTCATGCATATGTATAGGCGTATTGGGAAGTTTTATGTATATGTAACATTTTACCACATATAACCTCGGCGAGCGGCGGCGCTCCGCACATATAACCTCGGCGAGCGGCGGCACTCGGTGCACAAGGTCTTAAGAATAATCTACCTTGCTGCCTACCGATGAATAAACATACCTAGTTTACAATCTTACAGATTGTGGGGTCTGCTTTGTATCCACACGTCATCAGAATATCTACATGTCAGTTATGAAAGATGCAAATCAGTCTCAGATAGTTAAAAATAAAAGTGCTTTTCTAGATATTCATTGCATTGTTTGCAGTCCACCCTCAATTGCCTAAGAGAAATGCAGAAATCAATCCAAGAGGAGGGGTGCAAACAGTTGTCATATTACTTAAGCTATTCAAGATAGAGATTTGAGTTAAACACTAATCTAAGTTCTACCATGAGTTTTAAGTCACTTCCATGACTTAAACATTGGTAACATGACAAACAAAAAAGCTCTTCTAGAGCTATTGAATAGACTTAAAAAGGAATTTGTGTACTTCATGTGCCTAAGAGTAACCACATAATCTACACTCAATATAAACATAGGCTCAATGTGAGTCAGCAGTGTGCCCTGGCAGCAAGGAGCACAAACCACATTCTAGGGTGCATCAAACACAGCATAACCAGCTCTCATGGTTTAGGCCCAGTGCATAACTAAGCACCACAATGCCTCAAAAGTAAACTAGTCAAAATAAGGGCTGGGAGGGCTTCTCATCACTTAAATGGTCAAAGAGGCAAAAGACAGACTCATCACAGGAAGAATAAAAACAAAAAAAAACAATTTTAACTTTTTACCAACAACATCAGAATAGAACAATGAGAGATACAACCAGATCTTAAAGTCAAACACCTTCCCCTCACCCCTCCCTTCTTCCAGGCTTTTGTTCCTGGTTTCTTCACCTCCCTCCACTTTGCCCAGGGGTGAAGGGACAGGACCAAAAGTCCTCAAAAGTCCAATAGGGGTTTGCCCACAGCTGCAGTTTCCCTCACGCACAAAACTGCTTCAGCCCAAGTCCACAAAACTCCACTCTGGGTCTGCCCATGGTCACAGTTCCGTCACACATGAACTACTCCAACATACACTGCCCAGAGTCACGGCTTCTTTAGGGGCAGCCACCTGCTCATGTGGCCCTGCCCCACTGGTGAACTCTACAAGGTGCAGGCCAGTCAACCTGGCTCTCACCACGAGTTGCGAAAGGGAAGCCTGGGTTCTGCACCCTCATTCTCCCCCCTATCCTTTCTTTCCTTCAACTGAACTTTGGTGGTTTTGGTAAAAGTTGTTCTCCTCAGGTCTCACTCCTTTCTCTCCTGCAGGTCTCTTCTGATGGTTCTGAAGAGTTCTCTGCTCTCTGGCTGCACCACCTGCACTTGTGGCTGTGCTGGACAGCAGCAAAGCTGCTGAAAGGGCTGGAAATCATGTCTTATGAGGAGTGGTTAAAGACTCTGGGTTTGTCTTTTTGGGAGTAAAGGAGGCTGAGGAGGGGAAGTGGAGAAGGAGGTGCTGATGTCTCCTCTTTAGTATCCAAAGATAGGCCATGTGGGAATGATTTTAAGCTGCTTCAAGGGTGATTCAGACTTGACATTAGGAAACATTTCTTCACCAAGAGGGTGGTCAAGCACTGGAACGGGCTCCCTAGAAAGGTGGTGAATGCTCCATGACTGCTACTGCCTTAGAAAGAGGCATTTGGACAACACCTTTCATAATATGCTTTAACTTTTTGTCAGGCTTGAAGGAGTCAGCTAGTTGGACTAGGGGTATGCCCCTTCCAACTGAACTATTCTTCTGTTCTGCTGTCACGGCCCGCTTTAAAAGTGAGCTCTTTTATCCCAGCACGGCGACAGAGCGATACAAAATCATTCAGAAGGAGGATGTAAGCGATGTTTTTACTAGATAAGATAGATGCCCTGAACAAAAACAACATTGGATTCAAACTTCTCAA
>NW_010158069.1:0-764 GCF_000695765.1 Mesitornis unicolor
GTCCCTCTAGACACGTATACACCCTTATCCCACCCCATCCAGCCCTATACAGCCCCTCCAGACACCCATACGCCTCTATACAGCCCTGCACAGCTCCCGTGGACCCCTATACACCCCTATACACACCCTATACACCCCTATGCAGTTTTCTGCAGCACTACGGCCACCTAATACATAAATATAAATATACATACACACACAGATAGGTGTATTTATTATACAGGCACCTATACGTGCCTATAGAGCCCTCTGCAGGCCTTATACAGCTCCAAACCACCCTATAGATGCCTGGTCACCTATACACCAATGTATACGGGCCTTAGAGACCCCCTGTGCAGCCCCTATGGAGCCCCACTTTAGGTTCCCATACGCCCTCTGTGGCTGCTGTAGGTCCCCCTATACAGCCCGGGGCAGCCTCTATAGCGCTCCCTATACAGCGCCCCCCATATGGGCTCTGAACACTTCCCCTGCCCCCTCTATAGACCCCAAAACCGACCCTACCCCCCCATACGGCCCTTGCTGGGGGGAGGATCCCTGCTCCGGGCGGTTCAGGGGGGCAGTGACCCCCTCCCATGGCTGGGGGAGGAGGGACAGGGACCCCAGGGAGTGACATGGACCCAGGGCATGGGGACACCAAGAGGGATGGGGACCTCAAGGTACGGGGACTTTTAGGGTGACAGGGACCTGGGGTGACACAGACCCAGGGGGTCATCATGGGGACATCAGGGGGATGGGGACCACTAGGGGATGGAGACCCCAAGGTA
>NW_010158069.1:817-1135 GCF_000695765.1 Mesitornis unicolor
GTCCCCAAGGTATGGCTACTTTTAGGGTGACAGGGACATGTGGTGCCAAGGACCCAGAGGGATGGGGACCCCAGGAGGATTTGGGTCTTGGAGTGACTGGAACCCAGTGCATGGGGACCCCTAGGGGATGGGGACCCCAAGGTACAGGGACTTTTAGGGTGAGAGGAACACCAGGGGGAGGGGGACTGTGGGGTGACAGGGACCCAAAGGGATGGGGACCCTGGGGGGATGGGGTTGGGGACCCCAGGGTGTGGATGGCAGGGACAGTGACCCCAAGAATCACAGCAGCTCCAGCATCATACAAAACACCTTTATTGG
>NW_010158070.1:0-678 GCF_000695765.1 Mesitornis unicolor
AGCTGATATTATGCTAAACTTCTGACTTGCTTTTTCAGAGATTGCTTCAGTAGCACAATAAACAAGAAGAGACACATTGAGAGCAAAATTGTAGAAACCTTGATACAGAGTAAGTACTAGAAACTTGATTACAATAATAAAGTTAACTTAATGTGGTTGATACTGGTGATACCAAATGTTCTGGTAATAGTTTGTTTTGGTGTACTTATCCTGGATGCATGTCATGGCTTCACTTTGGTTTAGTTTTCACCCAGCAGTTCCATTTCAGGATGCAGTGATTGAGGTCTTTAGCAGTTTTGAGTCTGTCAGAAACCAGAGGCAGCTTACCCCAAGCTGACCAACAAAATTATTCCATACCATAAACATTATGATCCATATAAATTGGACAGTTTGCTGGCAACAGCTCTCTCCTCAATGGCATCCATTTGAGGAGGGCCTCCACTGTTATTCTACTTCCGAGGCCTACTCCCTCACCTGTAGAAACCATCACAGCTTTCGACCACTATATCAGCTGAGTATAACTCTGTGTACTTTCATACTGATATTCATACTGGTTTTGTTAGTATTATTGAAATAATTTTTAATTAATTTATTGAGTCTGTTTCTATTTCAATCCATGAATTTCCTTTCCTTTTCCTGATTTCCCCCTCTGGGTGGGAAGGAGTCATCAGGTGATAG
>NW_010158071.1:0-460 GCF_000695765.1 Mesitornis unicolor
TCCCTCACAGCCCCGCACCCCGCACTGCGTCCTGCAGCCTCCGCTGCGGGGATGGAGGGTGAGGGGTGAGGAGGTGATGGATGCAGGGGGTTAGAGGGGTAAATACCACTTATGGGGTTTGGAGGGCAAAATCCTGGGGAGCAAAATCCCATCCATAAGGTCTGGGGGACAAAATCCCATCCATGAGGTTTGGGGGGCTAAATACCATCGATGGGGTTTGGGGGGGAAAAATACCACTTATGGGGTTTGGAGGGGCTAAATCCCATCCATCGGGACACTCAAGGCTTGGGGGGCAAAATCCCATCCATGAGGTCTGGGAGACAAAATCCCATCCATGAGGTTTGGGGGGCTAAATCCCATCTATGGGGTTTGGGGGGCTAAATCCCATCTATGGGGAGACTCAGGTCTTGGAGGGCTAAATCCCATCCATGGAGTTTGGGGGGCTAAATCCCATCTATGG
>NW_010158071.1:535-818 GCF_000695765.1 Mesitornis unicolor
ATCCATGAGGGTTGGAGGGCTAAATCCCATCCATGGGATGTCTGGGACTTGGTGGGCAAAATCCCATCCATGAGGATGCTCAGGTTTTGGGGGGCAAAATCCCTTCTATGGGGCTTGGGGGAGGTGGGAGCAAAACCCCATCCCTGGGGATGTGCAGAGTTTGGGAGAGCAAAATCCCATCCATGGGGCTTGGAGGGGCAAAATCCCTTCTATGAGGCTTGGGAGGGGGGACAAAATCCCATCCATGGGGATGTGTGGGGCTGGAGGGGGAAGAAACCCCATC
>NW_010158072.1:0-1677 GCF_000695765.1 Mesitornis unicolor
TGCACAGCTGCCTTCTCTACAAATTGAAATCCACGAGTATTTTACAGCAGTATCTTCTGCAGAATGTGAATCTCAGCAGCAGGGTACTGACTAAAGACCTGGCTTGAAGAAATCCTGCCCAGCCCTTTGCCCACAGCAGACACAGCTCAAGCCATGCTGTTACCCACAGAGCAGTAAATGATGTGCTCAGATTTGACTATTCCCACTTTATGGGTGGAAAACTTGTACAAGGTGGAGGTTAGATAAACTTCCTAATGCCACACAATGATTCGTTATACAGAATTGCGTGGAAATTCATGAGCTCTCAGTCTGACAAGCACAAGACAGACGTTGACCCCCAAATTTTCACTATTTCTTTAATCTGTTCAAGAATGATTCAGCTAGATTTTGCTGATATGATATAAGCATTGTCTCATGTAGACTTACTTTGATCAGGGTTAGACTGTCTGGATGGAAATCTTGGCTCCACTGAGGTCAGGAAGAGCCTTACCATTGACACCAGTGGGTTATAATTAATGAAATTAAATCTCTGCCAGTTGATCTTACCAGGAACCTTGTCTACTTTACACGGTAGAGCCTCACATACACAGTATTACCCTGGCAGTAAGCATCATATGAACCTCTGGTAGAAACAACTGCAAATTTGGGGCATACACTGCACTCTACCTCCTCCTGCCTCCCCTCATCTCTCACCATCAGCACAGACATCCTTGGGAGAGCATTAAGCAGACACAAAGAAGCAAACAGGGATGGGGGCATGTATCAGTGGGCTGTGGATAACGCTGGGTTCAATGTGCAGTTTTGCAGTGCTATCTAATGCCCATGTCCTCAGGGAAGTAGACTTTCTTATTCTGAAAAGGGTTTGTGCAGCAGGTTCATGAAAGATTTCTCAGAAAAAAAGCTTATCTCAACAACCTATTTACAAATAGCCTTATGACAGACTCGGAGACATTTCTAAAGCTGTTGGCCTAATTTATTGTGGTTGAACTGGGTGATCTGAGGGTTTATTTTCTGAGAGGAGACTTATTTTTTTCTGTTACACTCTAAATGCTGGGGTTTTTATCAATTAACAATACATGACACATTGACTTTCTGGTCAGGTTTTTAGTACTCTCCCTACGCCATACATTAGTCTCTCTGCTAGAGGGTCTTAGTGAACAGTATTTCCAAAAAACCTGTAAATTTCCTTCTTCATTTAAATAGTTACTTAGTCTTTCTTTACTCTAAAGTTGAACTTAAATGAAATGTAATTTTCATAACAAGTCATTCAGAGCCTATTGTGTGTCAAATAAAAAACTTGCCATATTTTATCCTTTGCAACTGTCAAGTAGAAAAAAATATGTTGAAAGGGACATACCTAGTTATTAAGAGGTTTCAACAGCATCTTTTCTTTTTTCTTTTCTTTTCTTTTCTTTTCTTTTCTTTTCTTTTCTTTTCTTTTCTTTTCTTTTCTTTTCTTTTCTTTTCTTTTCTTTTCTTTTCTTTTCTTTTCTTTTCTTTTCTTTTCTTTTCTTTTCTTTTCTTTTCTTTTCTTTTCTTTTCTTTTCTTTTCTTTTCTTTTCTTTTCTTTTCTTTTCTTTTCTTTTCTTTTCTTTTCTTTTCTTTTCTTTTCTTTTCTCTTTTTTTTTGAATTTAGTAAAGTGGCTTTGTTATAAACTAGGATTTTTAAACACAAAA
>NW_010158073.1:0-8610 GCF_000695765.1 Mesitornis unicolor
CACACCGAGGGTTGGACAACGTACCACGCCAACTGCGACCAGCAGGACAAACCTGAAAGCCAGAGGAGGTGCTTTAAAGTCTGCGACTGGCACCTGGAGCTGTTCGAGTGGGAGGTTTCAGGATGGGACAGGTGTGGGCTCGTCCCCTTCGCCGGCAGTGAGGTGGGAGCTGGGGACTGTGTCACCGCGCAGCACGGGCTGCAGCGCCGCAGTGTCCGCTGCCTCCAGAAGCTGAACAGAACGGTTGTCGCCAACGAAATTTGTGAGTATTTCACGCCACAACCGCCCGCTGAGCAAGCCTGCCTGGTGCCCTGCCCGCGGGACTGCGTTGTGTCCGAATTCTCCAGCTGGTCCAAGTGTTACGTGGGCTGCGCCAAGAGCTTGCAGCATCGGACGCGGGCGGTCATCGCCCCTCCTCTCTACGGGGGTGCCCCGTGCCCAAATCTGACCGAATCCAGAGCCTGCGGTGCTCCCTCGTGCCCTCTCGGGGAGGAGGAGCACACCTACAGCCTCCGAGTGGGGTCTTGGGGCGAATGCCGGCTGCCCCATCTTAAAGACATCGACCTGGCAGGAAGGACTATGCTGGATTTCAGTTCGGACTCTGGAGAGCACAGCACATCCGGACTTCAAGGCTCTAAAAGCCACCGGCGTGCTGGGGAGGTGGAGATCGGTTACCAAACCAGGCAGCTCAGGTGTGTAAGGAGCGATGGAAAAAACGCGGCACTGAGGTAAGGGTGCTTGGGCTTTAATTTTGTCCCCTGTGGATTTGCTTGGCAGAGCCCTTGCTCTGCGTGGCAGCACCGCAGCAAACGTGCTCTCATTCTTGAGTTTTGGATGCAAATTTTTATGTGCTTTATGGTCTTATTTTTAATTCCCTTCTTGAAAAGCTAACATATGCTGAATATTTTGCATACTTCTACGATTTGTGACTGTTTAATTCACTTTGTTTTTAATAATTCTCTTCTATTTTATTTTTGGTTGTGTTGAGGAAGTGGCTTATATATCACTTTGTACTGTTGCCGGGCCCTGGCTGTGGGAGAGGGAGATTTCATTTTCAGTCATGTACTGCATATATTTGGCGGAAGAGGCTAAAATTACACCAGCCTAAAGTCCTTTGTTCTTACAAATCAACACTGGGTATAAGAAGTCTGAAAAGTTTGGCCTTGTGAATTTAGTAAAGGTGTTTTTTGGGAGGATAGATCAATGAGCAAGCCTGTGATTTTCCTCCTGCTTACTGAGGAGCCTTCCCATCTTTGGGATGCTGTTACTGGAGATGTGACTTGCTTTTCCTTCTTGTCCTCAGGTGTTTTATTTAACAGTTTCTTTTAGTCTATGTGGATTCCTTTGCTGTAATTCAAATGTACATGTTTCTGTTACTTGCTGCACATTGCTGTAAGATTTATCCTCTCCATTTCTCGCCTTTAAATTTAAGCTACCTAAGCTTTGCCATTCGACCTGAGGTTGGATTTGGGCAGGTGCCGGGAGCCAGAGATGACTCAGAAATTGAGTTCTGGGAAAGTCCAGATTTCTGGAGAGCTTCTCGTGTTCTGGTTTTCAAGGATATCAGCAGTTCTTGACAAATCCTGCCCCTGAATTTTGGAGAAATCAATCTTTCCCGGCCACCCATAGCTCCTGGCACCTGCCCATACTGAAGTGGCAGAGAGAAGGGGTTATTTTACGTCCAATTCTCTACCCCCATTAATGTCTGCAGTGGTTTTGCACACATGCTGAGGTGAAAATACACGTTCTAACGTTTTTCTTACCCCCTCCTATTACACCTGCAGCAAAGTTTTTTATTGGTTGCAGAAAAGTCAAACTTTGTGAACTGTTCCAGCCGTTTCTAATATCTTGACTTTATTACTTGTCTCTAAACACATACTGATTCTAAATGTACAGATTTTATGCTCATGTAGCTGCTTGGCTTTAATGGAGTCACTTGTGATTTATGCCACCATGCAACCAGCAGCAGTTTTATGCCAGCTAACGCTCGTTAGCTGTTCTCCTGCCTCTTGTATCTTATTCCATACCAGAGGCTCTGGGAAAGGGATCCTGACTTTGTTACAATTTCACTCGCTCTGCCCTCACACCCTCACTGCTGTGTTCGCTGTAAGAATGGAAGGCACTGGTTTTGCAGATGTTTTCTTTGTTGTGCTGCTGTGTGAGTTATACATTGAATTTCTGGATGACTCTGCAGAGAGTCTCGGGAGTTTTAGTTGTAGTGACTGATCCAGCCGTCTTCTTCCTTGCGCCTTTCTGAGTTTTCTGGCTGATCCAGCCCTTTTTTTGGGAGTGTACAGCTTCATTAGCCGCCTCCTGGCAGAGTTTTTCTGCTGAGGCCGTGTCTCAGATTTACTGCAGAGAGCTGAGCCTCACTCATCCCTTCCTCAAACTCCAAGTACCAGAAGAAATCCCACTGACTGAACTGAAGACAGAAGGTCATTTTACAGCATGTAGGTAGTCACACACTTTCCTCTTTTCCTTTTGGACCCAAAATCCAAACCTAAAAGCCCAGTCTGTGTTAAACTCCAGGACTGGAGTATCCCTGGCACAAGACACCCCAGCAACGTCTCCCTTTAAGCACCCCGTGTTAGTGTCCCCTGGGTTTTGTGGCCCAGCACATTTGCTGCCGTTCTTCTGAAGAACAGAGGCAATCTTGCAGATGTCGCTTTACAAGAGCGATGATATTTTGGCTGCCGATAAAGAAAAGTAAACGCATTTGCATAACCCTGTAGCGGCGTCTGGCGGGCGGCCAAGCATCTGCTGTAAAAACTGGCCAGAAACGCTTTATTTCTGCTTTTTCATTTTCCTGGCTGACATTTCCTATTTGGGCTAACACCATCGAGTAAGTACCGATGAGAGCTACAAATTAAATTTCTGGAAAATTTAAGGCAAGAGAGGGGAATATCCCAAAACGTGCTTTAACGCTGGGCTCGGAGCTGCTGGTCTGGCAGGGCTTTGCCACCACCGCTCACCACCCCTGACGTGTCCAAGGAGAAGAACCATATGCTCATCTCGCCTCTGAACTCATCATGCAATGGCAAAGATGCCTGGTTTATTATCAAAGTTGTTTAATTTACTGATGTCTGCTCTCAGGGCTGTGGAGCAGCAGCCATCGTGTGCACCAATGGGAGAAGGCACTGGGTAAGACATAAAGGAACAGTGTTTTTGCCAGAAAATTGTGGTTTGATGGGCTTGGGTGCAAGCAAGTTTTTAAAGACTGAAAGTTTGAACACATTCACTTCTTGTAGATGCTGGATTATGGGCAGGAGATAAATTTTGGCCTCTTCACTACCACATACAGAAATCACACACAGAATATTAGGAGTTGGAAAGGACCTTAAAGGATCATACAGTCCAACCCCTCTGCCAGAGCAGGATCACCAGACCAGGTCACACAGGAACACGTCCAGGCGGGTTTTGAATGTCTGCAGAGAAGGAGACTCCACAACCTCTCTGGGCAGCCTGGGCCATGCTCTGGCACCCTCACAGTAAAGAAGCTTTTCCTCATGTTCAGATTGAACCTCCTATGTTCCAGCTTGCTCCCGTTGCCCCTTGTTCTGTCATCGGACATCACAGAGCAGAGCCTGGCTCCTTCCTCCTGACACTCGCCCTTTACAAATTGATAACCATGAATGAGGTCACCCCTCAGTCTCCTCTTCTCCAAGCTAAAGAGCCCCAGCTCCCTCAGCCACTCCTCATAAGGGAGATGCTCCACTCCCTCCATCATCTTTGTGGCTCTGCTGGACTCTTTCAAGCAGTTCCTGTCCTTCTTGAACTGAGGCCTCAGAACTGGACACAATATTCCAGATGTGGTCTCACCAGGGCAGAGTAGAGGGGAAGGAGAACCTCTCTCGACAAGTTTGTGATTGATGGGAATTGCAGATGAGGCGTCCTTTCGCTTGCGGCATGGGTAGCGGCGATGGGAAATGTGCCTGACGTTTGCTTTCAGTTTTGCACTGATGCTTAAGTCACTTTGTTGAACCCTGTAAAATGGATCCTTTGGTTTGGCAGTGAACCCTCAGGTGGCAGCTGAAGAATCCTTTGCATTAGAAGGATTTAATTTAAATTTTTATCATTGAAATAATTGGTCCTACAAAGATCTGTGTGTCTGTACCAGCCTTAAAGGTGCAAGCAAAAATCCTAGGAATTTTACAGGTAAAACTGTAAACAGGGATTACTTGGAGAGGAGCACAGGCGTGTGGAAGATTGCACCTGCTGTATCAGGGAAACTGAGCTGGGGAATGCTTTTGGTGAAATACTTTTTTCAGCTTGGAGAATCTACAAAATGAAAAGGGAGAAAGGGAGAGGAAAGGGAGGGACAGACCTTATTGAAAACACTTGACACGAAGACAGCTGAACAGCAGAGCATCAATAAGCCACGAGATGGGTTCATGTCCGCTCAGAAGCAGTTTTCCTGCAGAAACTCTGTATTCGTGAAAATAAAAGGAGTAACATCAAAATCGAATTATTTTATGGATCTGATTTGAAGCTTTTGAAGACTCTGTTTTAAAAAGCTGGGCATTTTTTTCCATACTATTTCAGATTCTGTTCTATTTCAGGAAAAAAGTTTTAGTTTTGCATTAAAACTCAGATCCAATAGCAAATTCAATCATAAGCACTTCCATACAGTTAAAAAAACACAAATCTGAAAAAGTTGCAAGAAATGACGGTGCTAGAACTTCTGCGTTTTGGTTTTCTGCCATGTCACAGTTGTAAGAATCTGCTGAACAGTGAGACAAGAGCACCTGAGTTACTCTTTTTTCTTTAAAAAGTTATTTAGGTTAGACACTAAATTGTCCTTTAGTGAAATGAGTGCCCATAGCTACACACTGACATCCTAAATAAATGTAACCTCATGTTCTAACCTGATGTGTGTGCTCACTAAGCACGCTGAGAAGTTAAAGTAGGGAGCAAACAGATGTTGTTATTCTTATTTAGTTTAGAAGACTTTTGAGGTACCTATTTCCTAGACTCTTAATTCTACCTGCAAGATGACAGCACTGATATAATAGAGTTGGATTTGGGTTTCTGTTTAGTTTGCCTTTGTAAGTGAAAATTCAGGTCAAACTCGGTCAAGGCATAACCGTCAAGGCTGAGGTCGAGCAGCATTTGGCACTTTTGTTTGCCTCTGGAATTTGAATTGCCATTATGTGTTTCCTGGTGGATTGCACTTAACCACTGCGCTGTGCGCTGCGCTGTTTTGAGGAAAAATATGGAATATCTGCAGTTTCTGGTGTTGACACACTTCTATTCTCGGGCTGAATACAGAGTTTTGCAGCCCGGAGGTGGAAATGCCGTGCTGTAATACACTATTTGATGGCTGTGAGACTGATCTGGAGAGGAGATGTGTGCCCACATTCTTCCCAGCAGTTGTAGGAACCGAGCCTCGGTGCTCAGGCTTGAAAGCAAATCCCTGAGCTGTTGGATAAGGAGATTTTATTTTCTAATTTTGTCTTTAATTTCCTTTACTTTTATTAAACATGCACAAAACAAATGGACAGTGACTTTTTTTTTCATTTTTCCATAAAGGTACTGGTTTTAGAAACAGAGGATCTGGTGCATTATGTTTTGGAGACATCAAAACTTAAACATCTTAGACACCTAAGCCCCATGTTTATTTGGACCATGGGACTCCCAGCTCTCTTTCCCTTTGGTCAGTTCAATTTCAGGCAAATACTCCACCTTTTCTTTTCCACCCTGGTGCAGAGGGGCCTTGTGCTTCTTCTGCCAAAGCAGCCTCCACTGCACAGATTGAAAATATGGCATCGCCGGTGTCCAAAATAGCTCTGGCAGCCCTTGAGGACCCTTAAATACATCATGAATCCTTGAAAGTGTGCCTGTTAGCACTGATGGCCAGTTTCCTAAGGGGGAAAAAAAGCATTTGGATGCTGTTAGAAATGTAGCAAGACTGTGTCCGTCGTTAGACCCTGATGTAGTTAGCCAAGCACAAAGAGGTGGTCTTTATTCCAGCAGCCTGTAACGATGGGTCATCGATTTCAGAACAGGAACCGACGTTAGAAAAAGAGGAAAAATGAAAATGTGGTGTCATCTGCATTGCTTAGCTCACTGCAGGACTTTTTGGCATTGCACTGTGTGGATCTGAGCGTGCATTGCCCATCCAGGCCTGGCACCTCATGGGGAGCCCTCCTGAGCTGCTGGGGGGAGCCTGGCTGCTGGAGCAGGGCCATGTCCTCCTGTACCGGCAGCGTGGGCTTGGTGATAGCCTCCTGATGTGTAAGAAATTATTTTGGAGATGATCCTCTGAGCATCAGAGGTTCTGCAATAACCACCTGTCTCATCCTCTCATGTCAGGAAACGCATTCACGGTTCGTTCTGTGTGCATTGATATGGTTAGGAGAGGAAACCAGGGATCGTTTCTGTGCTGTCCCCAACCCCATCTAACGATGCACTGCTCCTGGATGGTTTTGCTCCTTTTTCTTGCAGAGAGATGTATTTCCACTCATTTCCTTTCAGTGGATATGATGAGTGTCTGACATGTAGCATGGATGCACTGAGCTGTTGGAAAACTTCCTGTGTTTTGGTGAGTTGCTTTTTGCCAAAGCTTGGGGCTGTGCAGTTTCTGTCTCTCACAGGGGAGAACGTGGCTGGAGATGGAGAAGAGCCAGCAGCTCCATTGGCAGCAGCCTGCGGTGGCACAGTCACAGGGGACATGGAGCTGTGCGGTGGGAGTGGTACAGGGACAGCTTTACCTGCTCCTCTCCTTCCTCTTCTGCTTGTCGCTGCAGGACTATGCGAGTGTAAAAGGCATGAGTAGGTTTCCTAGTGGTTTTTTAAATACGTGGTTTATTGCCCTTCAGTACACAAGGGAGTATGAGGGCTCTCTGCACTTGAGCAAGTTCGGCTCAAACTCACGTCTGGTTTGCAGCCAGGGATCGGCATCTCGCACGTCTGGGCTTTCTCTGTATTAGATTGTCCTAAATACATCTGTGACATGAAAGGCTGCGTCTGAATTTTGTGCGAAAGCATGTTTTCACATTTGTCTTTGTGTTGCTTGGTGTCACGATTAATTTGACTTTGCGGCTCTGAGCGAGTAGGTACAAGTTAATTAGATTCGCTGCTGTTAGGCGGTTGCATGTAATTCTCCCTCAAAAACATCGACTCGAGCAGGAGGATTGAAATTGCTGGCTCTACATCTTGTTCACCTTAAGGTCACCGAAGTTATCTCTTTAGCCTTTCCTAGTCGTAGTGGTGGAGGGATTTTTGGGGGAAAAGAAAGCAATTCAGCCTTTGCATACGTCAGAGGCTTTGGCAAATAGCCAGGGTGGTTTCTGGGCAGAGATGTGCTTTGCAGCCGGAGTTTGGGCGTGTTTGCATCCATGAGGAGAGGTGGTGTAGGTGTTGTCTCGCTAAGAATTGGGGCTAGCATATTCATTTTTGAAGAAGACCCAAGCAGATTTTTCAGGGCTCTGTTTTGTTTGGTATTTCAGCAATGCTCAGGACGGACTGAAATCTCTTTTGTAGCAGCAAAACCCAAGAATGGATTTGTGTTTTCGTACTGGTACCTGAATGGGAAGTTTTGAACACTCTGTGAAGTGTGAGCTCAGTTACCCTCCATGCTGTGTTCTTAGATGAACTTCAGTTTTCTAGTGCTATCAGTTAGGACAGAGATTTGTATGTGCTACTATTTTATCTACTCAAAATCGGGATTTTTTGTTTCTTGTTAAAGCTGTGGTGCGGATGGCTCACCTGATAACTGTTGAAAAAGTATTTAAGGGGAAAAAAAGATATCATCCGTGTGACTCCGTCTAACCTAATGTTCCAGACGACTCAAAATCTCAGGGTTAGTAAGTGCAGATACAATGATTATTGCTTTTCAGTCCTTGGTTCAATAGTATTGATGCTGTGGACCAGAGACAGCTTTGCAATCGGTTGCATTTGACGTGTAATAGAGATGTGGGAAATCTCTTTGAGTTGTAAGCAAAACCAATTTTATTTTGAGGGGGCTAGATCACAGGCTGTTTCTGCTTGATGAAGCTGTTAATATGAACCTCAGTAAATTCATCCTCACAGCACCTGTGACATGAATGAGTTTTATTCTGGGTGAAGAAACGGAGACAAAATATAAAATGTAAATGTAAATATAAATGTAAGCCACTGAATGCTCTATTTCTCTGGTAGTTGAGGGTCTAGTAAAACTTGATCAGGTATCCGTGGGACTATTCCTATTGAACTTTGTGAAAGCAGGACCAATTTCTGAATTTCTCGGCTGAAGAAGCGAGTGAATGCCCTGTGTCTCCTCTGCACCCCCTGTGAGGGTGCCCTGCAATCCTGAAATGATTGCCCCGGTCTGTTTTCTTCGGAGAAGGTTGGTTTAGTCACACTGAGCCCTAAGCAATACAAAGGGAGGTAATGGCTGGTTCCCTGGCAGCAGCTCTGGATTTCACACCTTCTAAGTGTACATGCATTTGCTCCTTACAGTTGGCAAAAGCCTGATTTAGAGCAACAGGAGGCTGGAGAGGACAAATTTAGAGAGAGCTCATGCTGAGTTCATGGAGACCCGTTTGCATTGTTGCCATAACCCTAGGCAGAAATTCTTGGTTCCTTTTCTCTGGTGGCTCCTTTTTCACAGAATCACAGAACGTCAGGGAT
>NW_010158074.1:0-21046 GCF_000695765.1 Mesitornis unicolor
TGATTTGGACCTTCCCCTCTTTAGTGGCAGTGGATGTCCTTCAGCTTCGCATCTCAAATATTTAACGTTAGATGTCAGTTCGTCTGTGTGCCTTAGGTCTTTCAGTGGGGTTAATTAAGGGCTGGTTGTCTCCAGGCAGCACTTGTGGGAAGTAGCACCTGATAACCTGGATGCCTGGATGTTAAGGGGGGGGGGGGGGGGAGGGAATTGCCTCTTACCCAACTTGCCTGGTACAGGGCTGCAGGAGAGGATCTTGATCCTTCTCTCATTCCGTTACTCGGCTGCTGAGTCACAGGGCAGGGCTGTGACTTTCTGAGCCTAGCAGGAAGTAGTGAAGTTTGTCATCCAAACCCACAGATTGAGGCCATGCAGTTTCAGGCTTCCATCTTATTAAGTAACGAGAGAGAAAGTAGTTCAGCATGTCTGTGACTTATTCCCTGTCAGGCATTATTTAAAACGCATTGTTTCTTGTTGCAGAGCATAGAAGTGAATTAATACCACGTGGAACACAAAGGAGTAGGATGGGAAGATGCCCTTGTTGGTCCATATTTGCCCAGTTTTTAGGAATGTTTTCAGCATTAGAATTGATACATTAGGTTCCAATACAGAGAGGTCAAAAGTCTAATGAGCAGTAAGCTCTTCATCAGAGTGGTGACGCTATGAGAGTTGACATCTTACAAGATGCTTAAAGGTTCTGTAAGACTTCCACTGATAACTGTGTGGCATTTCTGTAATAAGTTGCTAACTAAGATAGCTCTTTCTATGGCACACTTTAGTGCTTTTTTAAATCTCATTCATATGCTTGCAGTGCTCAGTCTTAACCTTGTCTTGACTTAAAAGAGAAATGAGGCTGCAGAATGGCTTATAAGCACAGCTTTTGGTAAATTTGGCTGTAAAAAAAATTTAAGTTGGAGTAGTCTGTATTGGTGTTTGAGTACTGCAGAGTTCAGGATCAGAAAGGGAGTAAGTGGCAATTTTTTTGGATTTCAGTTGATAGTGAAGCCAGTATTCAGAACTGGCAGTTGGGCTGTAATTTAGCCTTAAAGTCAGTAATATCATGTGTGCTCTTGGGAAGGCCGGGAAAGCTAGTGTGTGTGGTTCCTCTCCTAAAAGGAGGCACTGACCTTGCCAGCAGATCATAGTACAAAAAAAAAAAGAGTTCAAGGCAATGCATACATTAAATACCACTGGTATTTGTGTGTGTTTGGCTAGCTCCATCACTTGAGTACAAAGGTCTGAAGCAGATAGTTCTCCTGATGAGCTCTTTTTGGTTCAGTTAACATTTCCGTAGCTAGACCTGTGCATGGGCTGACTCTCACTTTCTAGATGAGTGCGCTGAATTGATTGAGGCAGAACATGTAACACACAGCTTGTGATGAGCTAAAGAGCATCAGCTTTTTACCCAAGAATAGCTCAGCAGGGAAACTGTTTCTTGAACACAGATGTGAGGGGGTTAGCAAAGTGGGGGGGGAGGGGGGAAGCGTGAGGAATTTCTGGCATGGTGCAGTGTTCTGAAATGCCTCCTTCTAAAGAAAAGGGAGGGACTGCTGTAAAGGTCACTTGTCAAGGACGGCTGAGTAATGTCCAACCTGGCAGACATTTCCGATGGAAGCTGTAGCAGTGTGTATTCCTGAAGAGCCACCTTCTCTGTGAAGGTGAACAAACAGTTCTTGCATTGCACTAAGATTTCTTGTGAGCTGGCTGTACTTTCGAAGAGCAAGGCACCTAATGTTTTGTCACAAAGCCATGTTTCTGAAAAATCAAAGTAAGGCATAGCAGATGCTAGCCTAAGAATCTCTGAAAGCCCTTTTCAGATAAATGGGGATTCTCCCTATTAGCCATTGCTCAGTGCAAGTGCAGAGAGATAAGTGTTAGCATGGATGGGACTGATAACTGGAGAGTTGCAGGGATTTATTTCTAGCTTATATATTTACTGATTGAAGTTAAGCAGTGGCAGTGTGAAGGCCAGCTTGAACTAAGTTGTCTTGCTGCTTAGGGTAGTCATATCATCCGTCAGTGTGTGGGTCTTGCTGTAAAGCAGGCAATATCTAAAATCTTTGAGCTACCTTATGTAGTATGGTGCTTAGAGGCAGGACAATGGGAAGGGACACTTTTAAGCCAAGGGGACAAACCAAATAGCTACCTGTGTTTTTAACATGGGGAGGGAAAAAACTGCTGTGGAGAAAGAACGAGTGTATGAAGTTAACCCCCACGCACGCTCGGTACAAGCAGCAGTATTTCTAAGGTCATGTTTTCTTAACTTTGCAGCAACTGCAGAGCGATTCATGCCCATTTCTGTAAACAGGGTTACCACCCCCACTGGCTTGCCAAAAAGCTGGCTTCCAGATAGTTCTGCTTCTGAGGGTGAGGTTTCTTCTCTGCAGATGAACTGGGTTTGGTGCCAGTCGATGGCTTACAGGCATTTGTATGACTTGATTTTTAAGATGTAGCAAAGCTTATATAAGGCATTCCTTACTGCTGTTTTCTTTAAGTAAAAGTGTGTAGATACATATGAGAAGGTGGGAAAAGAGAGTATTCAAAAGATTATGGTGATTTTTCTTCCTTTACGGAGGAAAAGCTATTCCTGTAAATACTCAAGACAGGGAGTAACTATTAATACAAGTTCTTAATTGGTGCTGTGACTGTTTCTATTTTCAGATAGGTAACATTTGGCTCTGAACAGCTGCTGTGCATGCTAACAACTGTTGCACTTTAGTCTTCTATCAAAAAGAATTCTAAGTATTAGGATTGCTTGGCTGCTATTACTGTTGTGAGGTGATACTGCCTTAGATCTTGCTGAAAACAAACAAGGCGTCTGATTTTAGGCTGATCTTCCCATTTAGGTTAAGACTTCTGTCCTCTAAATGTATGCAGAAGGGGTTCAGGAATGAGGAGTTGGATACGACAGGTGATTGCCTGGTGGTGTGGCTGGTGCCACACTCAGGATTTTGGCTTTTATGATCATGGATCAACCTTTTTGAGAAGCTGGCTCTTTTGGGAGCTGGTAGGATTCACCTTTCCAAGTGGGCAGGGACATTTTTGGCAAGAAGCTGGCCAAACTTATGAGGAGAGCTTTAAACTAGACTTAAGTGGGGGAAAGAGATGGGGTTTGATTAACAAAGAGCCAGAGGCTGCTGATATATTAGGAACCAACAGGGAAACCATTACAAAATGCCTCAAAGGAATTTAGTCTTGTTCTAAAAAGCAGACAGGGTTGGTAGCCCAACTGAAGTGTCCAATGCATGTGACTCGGGTAACAAATAGGAGGGGGTGGAAGCCCCTAGAAAGGTATGATCTAACTGCTATCACTGAAACTTGGATGAATCACACGACTGGGGTGCTGCAATTGATGGCTATAAACTGTTCAGGAGGGACAGGCAAGGAAGGGGAGGTGTGGGGGGTTGCCCTTTGTGTTTAAAAAAAAATTCATTTCACAGAGCTGTGTTTGAAGAGTACTGCTGAACAGGTTAAAGCTGAAAGTTTTAAACTGTAAGAGGATAGATTTAGTTTGGCTGTAAGAAGACATTTTTTATTATGAGAGTGATGAGACATTAGAAAAGGTTGCCTAGAGAAGTTGTGGATGTTCCATCATTGGAAGCATTCAGAGTCAGGTTGGATGAAGCTTTGAGCAACCTGATCTAGTGAGAGATGTCGCTGCCCGTGACAGGGACGTTGGACTAGATGATCTTTAAAGGTCCTTTTCAACCCAAACCATTCTATGATTAATGCTAGACTCTTCTTTTCAGGTATTCAACATGTCTATTCTCAAGATCCATGCCCGTGAAATCTTTGACTCTCGTGGGAATCCCACTGTTGAGGTAGACCTCTTTACCAACAAAGGTGAGTCCTTAGTGGTAGATTATTATTCCTTTCTTGTATCTGATAGAACTGAAGAGGCAGTCAAAAGTATACAAATTGTCCTGTTCTAGCAGTGGAATTGTGCTTCCTCTTTTCTCCATACATACATACAATAAGTTGCTGAGCTTGCTATAGGACTTGCAGGAAAAACCTCTACCTCATTCTACTGGGGTGAATGTGCTGAGCTCAAGATATTGGCCTGCACAGTGAAAGGTTTGGGTGGTTTTTTTGAAGTGTGCAGCTTTTTACAGTCTAAATGGTACAAGTGTTAATCCAAACTTGCCTTCCTCCCATTACCCTGAGAGTAAACTGGGATGACATTTGCAGACAGGGTCAAGGCTTTCCCTTAAGCAGCTGCTAATGGTTTTAGTTTTCAGTGTTCCCTAAACTCTGTATGACTGCACTTGAAGTTTAATTCTTGATTTGTCTAGCCAGTCACGTTGTGTAATGAAGCAGACTTCTGCTTGGGTTATGATTTCTTCTTTGAAAAAGTACTTGGGCATGACTAAAGAACTTCTCTAATTGGGTTTTCACATATAACATCTTATATTTTAAATTATTGTAGGATTTCCCCTTGGTCTGTTAGTTGTTCATCTTGCATCTGATAGGATCTGACAAAGGCATTGTGCAAACACATACCAGTGTGGTTTGGTGGAATGAGCAAACACAATAGCTGTAATACACTAACTAAATAGCTGATCTTTCTGCCTCAAAAGATTAATGCAGTCATTTAATGAGATTGCCCCTCCTAAGCTCTTTGCTATAGTGGGATAAGGGAAAGACTGGAGGCTGAAGCTGGCATCTTGAACCACAGGCAGAACAGACTCCAGTGAACTGATTTTTCTCATCAAGTTCGGCATCCTTGACTGGAAGAATGGGCTGTCTGGGTGGTTGTGCTGTTTCTGGAAGAGCCCAGAACTCACATTAACAAAATAGGCCTCCTAATTGTCCCTTCTGTGCCATATCTTAGAAGAATTTAAGAGCTTGCCTGCCAGACTAAGCTCAACAGTAGACTCAGTGAATAAATCTACCATTTTTGGAAGAGAATGGATGGTTTTCCTAACTTAAACACTTGAAATGCACAGGGGAAGAGAACAAGTGAGTTGGCTTGCAGTTGGTCAGTATGAGGGGGACACTGATGAATTTATTCTGTAAAGGAGCAGACAGCTCTCAGGATCACTGTATAAGTGAGCAGAGATGTGGTTTAGAGATTCTTTCCCATCTGCAGGGGTGGAAGTTTGTGGTAGGTTGGGGTGGTGTATGGGTGGAGAAGGTTTTGGGGGTTTGAATGTGCTAAGATGGTTCTTTTTTCTGTTGTGAACAGGTCTGTTCAGAGCTGCTGTTCCCAGCGGTGCCTCAACTGGAATCTATGAAGCTCTGGAGCTTCGTGACAATGACAAGACACGCTACATGGGGAAAGGTAAACTTGAATTTTGGTACTCAGCTCAGCCCATTACAATGGCTGTGTTGCTGCATATGTTTATGCCAGATTGTAGCAGAGGACACATGATCTCCTTCACTGCCATCCATATTCTGTACAAGGCATGGTAATCAAGCAAAAGCAGTGGAGGTTAACAGTGAGATGATAGCAATGCTTACCACGCTTAGGTGGTGTGGCTGGGGCCAAGGTGAAGCACAGATTGCTGCATTTTCCAGGGTACAATGTGGAGAGTGACTGCCTCCAGCAGTGCAGCTACATAATAGTGGAGACCACTGTGCTTCCACAGGTGGGAACATGGAGCTCGGGCGTACCAGCCAGGAGATAGTATCTCTAGTACAGTATGCCCAAACATACTTTGTTACACCACTCCTGTTGCTCTGCGCATCAATGTGTGTCAGAGTACAGAGTGCCTTAGTAGTGTCATAAGAGCATCTAAACTAATGCTCCAAAAGGCTTGGTGATACTGCAGCTAGTCACAAGGTCTCTTCATAAACCAAATTTTCAAAGCACTGTTAAATATATCTGCTCTGGCACTGTAGACTCCTTAGATCCCAGCATGTTAAATCTTGAACCTGAGCTTTATGCCAGCTGCTGACTACAGCTAATGTGCAGCTTTACACTGGTAATCGTGGAAGATGCTTTTGTTTCAGACTGCATAATAGCTAAAGCCAATTTAGCTTTTTTGTCTTCCACTACAGGTAGCCAGGATACTTAAGTTTGTGTCAGTGGTGTAATATTTTAGTTGTCTGGGGACTGATTGTGTGTTCTGAAAGGAAACGGAACACAGTGGTCACCAGACTGGCTTGAGAACAAGTATGGGGGAAAATAAATAGCCAAATACAAGATGTCACTACCTAATAAACATCCTAGTAGTAATTCTTATGACTGCTCTGAGAGCTTGGACAGTGAGGACTCCTTTTTTAGCTTGCTGCTTTAAAAGCATTGGTGATACCTTCCAAGTATAAGCAATCAACTTAACTTTTGGCTGAGAGACAGAATTAATTGTCTTCCTTTTCTGCCAGTCAGGTGAAAGGAACCTGAAATATTTTGTGCCTATTAAGAGTGAGCAGTTAGTGTGGGTAACTACTAAATCAAACTTGGAGAGCCTTGTCTGAGAAGATTCATGTTTGTTATTACTTTAACACAGAGTGGACTCTTAGATGACTGAATATCCCAAGGAGCTGAAGAGCTTATGCTGTTTACCTAGGGCACTTTTCCTTAAGAAGAGTAAATGTGTACTTACCTCAGTGTGCTGAATGTGTGTTGTGCTTGGACCTGTTAAATCTGATCCTACAGGCAGTTCTTTATGCCACTTAACTAGACAGTAGTCTGAGCTTCTGCAACAGGCTATCACAGCTGAAGGCTTTTGTCAGCTGGAAGATAACATGAGTTATGAAAAAATAATCACCATATGGGATGAGTTGCAGATAGCTGGTAGGTCTTTAATAATATAAATCTGTGGACTTGAAATATGTAAAAAGCAGTTAATGTGGTTCAGGGTGCACTTAATTAGCATTTACCAGTTCTAAAGCTTATGTCTTTGGAAATCTTTGAACACTATACAGGGATGGCTGTTCTTTAGGCTAATATTGGTAGCTGGCTTATGGGGAAGAAGCACGTTCATACTGGAACTGCTGGTTTGTGCAGTGGTGGGTCCACAGATTAAAAGAATGATGCTGTGTTCATGCCTTATTCCCTGTCTGAAACAAGACTAGACAGTCAATTTTTGTGCCTGCATCCGAGTACAGAGACAGTCTGTGTAAAACATGCTAAGGTGATGCTTTAGCAGTGTTACAAAATGATAGCAGATCGTGAAATGCCTGAGCTGCTGCATGCTGAACTTCTGGGGAAGCCGTCTTCTTTCCCCTTGCTCACCTACTCTATGAATGGATAGGAGTAGTCTATCATAAAACCTCTTCTGAATGCTGTCATTCAGCCACTTGAGGTTTGAGTCCACAGTGGTGTTTGCAAAAGCATGGAAACCTGGGTGGAAAGACCAAATACAGCCCCGCTGGCTGAGGCACCGTTTTCTCTACGCCTTGAGCCCTTCTGTTTCTGGTCTGCTGCTCAGTATCTGACACTTGCTGACTTGTAGGTCTGTTTACCTATTTCTGTCCTTTTCTTTTTCTTGCATGAATAGCTTTGTTTTTGGCTGTGAGTCTTCATCTCTTCCTGGATTCTCTTGTCCATTTCGCTTCTGTCAGGTGTATCCAGAGCTGTTAAATATGTTAACGAGTTCCTGGGGACAGCATTGTGCACACAGGTAATGGATGTGCTTTCAGTGCAACCTTGTCACTTGGATGAATTACTCCAGCGCATGGTCTTGCAAACTAACATTGCAGCAGGTATTCCTAGATGATGCTTACTCCATGCAACTTCCATTCAGTTGAGATCATCTGTGTAACTGTTCCAATTTGGCTGTAAGCTCAGGTTGGATTGGTGGTTTGAATAGTTGAGGTGATATCCTTGAGACTTTATTGTTACTGAGATCACCTACTAATGCCTACATAACCGGTGTGGTTGACCAGTGTCTGATTTGCTTGTTCCTTCCAGGTGTGTCAAAAGCTGTTGAGCACGTCAATAAAACAATTGCACCTGCACTGATTAGCAAGGTAGGAGCAATCTGTCTTCTGCTAACATCAGTTAGTGCCAGTCCAGTGCATCCTAACTGATCCGTTGTCTCTCTGGAAACAGTCACAGGAACTGTTACATGGAGAGGTGTTATCCTGTGTATTGGAGTGCATGTGAACAAACTGATCTACAGCAATTGCTTTACTTAATGACTACATATCTAATACTTAATCAAAACAATCTCTACCAGTCTAGGGTTGTAGCTTGCAATAATACTTAAGCACCTGGTAACATCAGTGGTGTGCAGTTAAGATGCAAGCTACCTTATGGTTAAAAGGGAGGCTGAATGATGGGGAGAGACTGGGTTTGATCCAAGCTGGCTAATTTGGAAGGGAATCTGAGGGGATCTTACTAAATAAGCTGCTTGATTGAGATTCCTGAGCACTTCATGGGCACTAAGCCCTAGCTACAAAGGATGGTGCAAAACTAAGTGGTAACGCATAAAGTGATTGCACATTCGTAGCAACAATTCCGAACATTATGTGCTCAGTTACAAATGGGTATATGTTATAAGCAAGCTGATGGTCTTTGAGCTTGTACTAAAGGGGCAGGGAGCATAAACTAGAATGTTCTCCTATGCCGTTCCAGGCTGATAGCAGTTTGTAGAGCCGTGTTTGGTGTCAAGCAGTGCTTTACTTACTTCTCTCTGCAGAATGTCAACGTTGTGGAGCAAGACAAGATTGACAAACTGATGCTGGAAATGGATGGAACTGAGAACAAATGTAAGTGGGCTTTGTGTTGCAGTGAGGTGTGAAAAGATAAAGATTGCTTTATAGAATACCGGCTTACCTTATGAGAAACGATAGGCTATGGATGGCATATGCTGTGCACTTCCATAACCAAGACACTGTGCTGGCATTGCTGAGTCTCTGTGGAGATGTAATGTTTCTGTAAACACTTCTTCCTATTTCAGCCAAATTTGGTGCCAATGCCATCTTGGGTGTATCTCTGGCTGTATGCAAAGCTGGTGCTGCTGAGAAGGGTGTCCCCTTGTACCGTCACATTGCTGACCTTGCTGGAAATGCAGAAGTCATTCTTCCAGTTCCGGTAAGTCTCTTGATAGGGCTAGCTGAAGACTTGATCTGACCAGGTGCTTCATGGTGTCTTGTGGTCTTGGATCAAGTTTTCTAGAGCGAGACTCTTAATGTAAATTCTGTTGTCAGTTTACCCTGAAACATTCTAACTTGACTTTCCTTTCTGGTTATTCCAAGGCTTTCAATGTGATCAATGGTGGCTCCCATGCTGGCAATAAGCTTGCTATGCAGGAGTTCATGATCCTCCCTGTGGGTGCTGAGAGTTTCAAGGAGGCAATGCGCATTGGTGCAGAGGTCTATCACAACCTAAAGAACGTTATCAAGGAGAAGTATGGCAAGGATGCAACCAATGTGGGTGATGAGGGTGGCTTTGCCCCCAACATCCTGGAAAACAAAGAAGGTAAGAATGAGCTAAGTGTGGGTGGAGTTCTAACTTACAGCCAGAGAATGAAGACTGTATCTGTCCAGTATGAATGGAAGGCAGGATCAGTAGGTTGTAGGACTTGCTGCTGTTTCTTTACTCTGTTTAGTATCCTGAGACAAACTTCCCAAGATGCTGTGGTTCAGTGTAGGACTACAGAGCTATTCCCTAGGACATCAGTTTATGCAGCTTGACAGGATGGCTTTGACTTCAATGTCTGTTTCATTTACTGTTTCATTCCTGTAGCAGCTTAAGGGAATCTTACCACCATTCAGTTGAAAAGTGGTGTGGGCATATCTGCATGCATTGCAGCTTTCCCACAAGACAGTCAAAGTTTAGTGGAGTTGTTTTTCTACTGACTGAGGAAAACAGTTTGAACTACGCCTGGTAATGTGTGGGAGTGCATGAAGGCTTGCCTGGGAAAGTTGAGGTATTTGCTGCTTCCACAGCCAAACAGTTCTGTTCAGAAACCTGTGGAGGAGGGAGGCAGTTTGTCTTGTGGCAAGTGAAATGCCTGTCCTTACAAAAACGGTACTAGAAGAGCTGTTTCTCTGCCTCTCTTGCAGAAATGGAGCTGTTAATAAGCCAGCAGATTACTAGAACTCTGCTAAACAGAGTAGCATAGTGGGTAACATCCAGAGACTCCTAGTGAGTAGTTCTGTTCTCTCTTATGCATGTAAATGGCCAAGTGGAGAACAGGTAGATGCTAAGAGAAGGTGCCCTGTGCAGAGGCAAGCTGTGTATCACATTGCTTGTCGGGTTTTGGATGGTCAGCACCTGATCTGGAGCTCAAAGGGATTAAAGTGCAGTCAGTACTTCTGCCCACATACATGAGGCTAAAAGAGGATGTAGTATCATCTAGTATTAAGCTTTCTGGACTGACATGTAGTTCTGCCTGAAGAGATTATGAATCCCATAATGCTGTCTTGGGGTATTACAAGCTAAAAGCAGTATTAAAGTAATATCTTGTTCCAGTCAGTTCAGAAGTGGGAGTTTAAGAACATTTTCCATGTGGCCTTACAATTTTCTGTAGGGAGTAATGGAGATTCTTTGCGAAGTGACTGAACTATTGTTGATAAATGAATAGCTTTGAGTTAAGATGTTTGATGGGAACTCAGAAATGCCTTACAATGTTTCAGCTCTGGAGTTGCTGAAGACTGCTATCGCCAAGGCTGGCTACTCTGAAAAGGTTGTCATTGGCATGGATGTGGCTGCCTCAGAGTTCTACCGTGATGGAAAGTATGACCTGGACTTCAAATCCCCTGATGATCCCAGCAGATACATTACTCCTGATCAGCTGGCTGACCTGTACAAGGGCTTTGTCAAGAACTATCCTGGTAAGTTGTTTGCCAACAGGAAGCACAGTAGTAGTGGCAAATAAGAGTTGAGGAAATAATTGGGATGCAGCCTCCCTTATAAGAGGGATCAAGAGCAGAGCAAATAGCTAGGCTTTTAGGAGTCTTAGAAATGTTCTTTGAGATGGGTACTGATGTCAAACAAGACCTTTCAGGGTGGTGGTGTCTTAAAGCTCCTTGTATTTCTCTACAGTGGTGTCCATTGAAGACCCATTTGACCAGGATGACTGGGGTGCCTGGAAGAAGTTCACTGGCAGTGTTGGCATCCAGGTGGTTGGTGATGATCTGACTGTGACCAATCCAAAGCGTATTGCCAAGGCTGTGGAGGAGAAAGCCTGCAACTGCCTCCTCCTTAAGGTCAATCAGATTGGCTCCGTGACAGAGTCTCTGCAAGCGTAAGTAATCCCCTCTTGACTGTGTAGGGAGGGGCATTGTCTAATTGAGGGAGATGAATAGGCCACAGCTAGTGGAATAGAAATCTAATGATTTGGCACCTATGAAGGGAGAACAATTCTAACCTAATAGAGGATGTTGAGAAGTGAACGTGTACCTTTGTGGTCTTGAGTTCATATGGGCACATCAACCAACTTCACTAGGTCTAAGCATGTGTAAAAGCAGCTCTTTCTCTCTGCATTGTCACATGTTCCTAACCCCAACATGTACCAAAGGGCAGTTTTGTCTTGCCAAAGCAAGGAACGCCTGCCACTTGGCAGCATCACTAGAGCAAAAGCAAATGGGGATGGTGTGGGGCTTTATCTGTTTCTCTCTTCTAGCTGCAAGCTTGCCCAGTCCAATGGCTGGGGTGTGATGGTGAGTCATCGGTCTGGAGAAACAGAAGATACCTTCATTGCTGATCTGGTAGTTGGTCTCTGCACTGGTCAGGTTGGTATCTGTAGCTGCTGTAGTTTGTCTTTTTGCTTGATGAGATACTGTAGTGAGGAAGCCATGTTGCACAGCAGATGGGGTCTGTGCTGACTGACATGCAGACTTGCTGTTTCTGTGCATAGGAAGTTGATTTGTCTAATGGGAGTGTGACAAGGGAACATCTTATCTTGTGTAAACTCACCTTTAACCACCAATTAAAAAAAAATCTTAGCTAACTCCAGTGGGTGTATCAGGATTTCCTGATAATGAAGCTGTTAGCAAATGAACAATCTTTATTGCTTCCAAGTCCTATCGTGTTTGAGTATACAGATATTAAGAGCCTGATGCTCAATAAAGCTTGTGATTATACTTATTACTGTAAACAGAATAGAATAATTCTGTTGGTATCTGCGGCCTTATTTCTGCTATAGTTCTTTACTGACATTCTGATTTCCCTTTCAGATCAAAACTGGTGCCCCTTGCCGATCTGAGCGTCTAGCCAAGTACAACCAGCTGCTGAGGTGAGGCTCTCAGGAGGGAAGAGTGTAGAGGGTTAAGCCTAACACAGAATGAGTGCTCTGCTAATGTATTTGGGGCACAGCTTGGTCTTCTGCATCTCAGAAACACTCTGCAGCTTAAGGACACAAACTGACATTGGCAGAGGTGCTTCTTGGGCTGGTGCTGTGTTTGCAGAACTCGCTGTAGACTAAATGAGTTGGGTGGGTAATGCCTGTAACAAACGCGCTGAAGGGGAACACCATACAAAGCATCCTGTAATACTAGGTATGAGACATCGTCCTTCTGTCTGCATGATGCTGTTCCCCTGGGCAAGTGTTTAAAATGTTTGGGTGAAGCTATGTGAAATGGGTGACCAGTGCAGCTGAACATGCGTATACTGAAGTTGCTTGGTGGGAACTGGCTTGTGACTCTGGTAGTATTGTCAGTGCCAGCTAGAACAGGTGATTTTGCATAAGGCCATCAGCTGTGCTAATGCAGGAGTTGTACACTTTGCTAACACCCAGCACTCTTCCTTTTCCATCAGAATTGAAGAGGAGCTTGGCAGCAAGGCCCGTTTTGCTGGAAGAAACTTCAGGAACCCTCGTGTCAACTAAACTGAGTGGATTGGTCAACCCTGTTCTGGTTTCAAGCACTAGGCATTTACTTAGATCACAGTTACCTGTACTAGAAAGATAAGGGCAGCTGAAGAAAAAAGACCAGTTTGCAGGTACTATTTTCCCCTAGATGATTCTTTCACCTAGTGTTTTCACCAACTCTGATCTGTTACTTGTTGCTCTACTGCTTTTGTAGAACAGTCCCTGTGGGGTGTTTCTGTGTATTGAACACCCTCTGGGATCATGACCTTGTGACTTTGGGCATAAACACTTTAATTCATTTTGCTGCCTATCTGGTCTTCAATGTTTGGAGCTGTGTGACTTGCAGTGCAGTAAGAGCTACCTGCAAACAGAAATAGTAGTGTTTTTACATGTGATAAATAAAAGCATCAAACAACCCAACAAAGTGTGGCTTTGAGTTACTTTGGAGGAGACTGAGGAGCAGGGGTACCTACCTCTGCGTAATTGTAGCCTGTTTTAAAGCTGTTCTGTGGGGAGTGAGAGTTGGGCTGCTGTGCCTGTGGCCATGGGCTGGACTTTGTGACAAATAGACAAAGAGTTAGTTAAGTGTATGTGCCTGCCATCGAGAGGTGGGCTTCAAGGATACACTTAGTCATTTGGAAGGGAGACTAAGAGTAGGTTTCTAACCCCTAGATCAGTTGGGATCCTGCAGGGGAAGAGAAAAATCTCAGAGGTCTTAATTTATCAGAGGTGAGGTGTATTCTGACAAGTGCTGTGATTAACCTTTATCATGGACTGTTGCAGATGGCTGCTTGTCAGTCTTCCCTCAGTATTGCTGAAAAAAAACCTGTGGTGGCCTTGGCTTTTAGCAAGAGGTTGGCACAGTGTTAACTACATTAAAAGTGAATTTTTAACCTCCATCTTGATCTGTTGCTGCTAGGAGGAAATACAGCTCAACAGGACGAGAGTTGTGGAACAGTACTGTTCCTGAGCTCTTGTACCTGAAAGAGAAAAAGAGAAGCTACACTTGAAATCAGTGATTCTAGGAGATGATGTATTTTATAGATGTTTCCATGTAGCACAGTGCAAGGAAACTTGGTATGAGTGGGATGCCAGATTGAGTTAAAACCTTAGGCGATGTTAACTACTGCATTTGTTTTACCCTTGCTAATAGTACTCTAATATAAGATGTAATTGAAAGTTGTTCTGATAGCTGCACTTTAATTTTTACCCTGTTAGTATCTAGGTACATATTTCACATGAGGGAAGACAAGGCTTTGGGGGATTTCCAGCTGTGTGGGAACAGATGGCTGTAACCAAAAGGCTCATGAGCAAATATTTCTATTTCCAAACCCCTTTATGTTCAGGTTGCAGCTCTGCTGGTTTGGCTGGGCAGGGAGAGAGATTGCAAAGCACACAGCCCAATCCTCAGTCAATGCTTGTATTCTTGGGCGTGAGGAAGAATTCCCTTTTTCCTGGGGTTTGGCAGGAGATTGTTCAGTGGCTGTGTAGTCATTGCCAGAGCAGCCTTGTCAGAATGGGGCAGTGCGGAGCAGGGTGGCAATGTTCACCAAGCAAGGAAAAGTAAATTATTGCACAACTGAGGGAAGGGTTGTTAAAGCCAGTTCTTATTTGGTTTGGGTTCCTCTTTGTTTTCCATAATGACAGATTTGTAAGGAAGAGATTAATTTCTGATTCCCCTCAATGAGTATTCTAGGGATTCAGTTCAGGAACGCTAAATTACTTGTGGCTGGAAATTTTTATCATCTGTGATGAGCACAACAGTGCCCCGCTGTGGTCATTGCTTGTGTTGCAGTGTGTAAATATCTCATGATTTTAGATCAGTAAGATGGAAAAGGCACATTTAAAGCCAGTGGTGCTGCAGGGCACATGTCATCGTTTACCTTTAAACTCTGGATTTAAAGAACATCCTCAGTTCCAGTTTAGAAAAAAAACAACACAGACTTTATTTCAAAAGCTGCTCTTACAAAGTACAGAGCTGTCAAATGCTGAGGGGTAAGCTGTGTGTGTTACATCCCTGAACAAACCTGTACCAGCTCTGCCATGAGTGGGCAAGGGATGCGAGACTGCCCTGTGAGGACTGAAGCCAAACAGCGATGTTTGGGCTGCTGGGAGATGTCAAGTCTGCCTTGTACAAGCATGAGTCACAGCCATGAAAGGGATTAGCGCACAGGGGACTGTTGATGGCAAAGCCTGGCTTCTGCAGTGTCTATTGATCAATATTTTTTAATTAGAAAGACTCTCATCTGTTGTTGGCACTTCCAAAATACCTTGTCTTGTGTAAAGACTGGAGAAGCTGCAACACCAAGAATGCTAAACACCCCTCATGTGGGAAAGAAGGAGATTTTGGCATCTTCACTGAAACCACAGAGGGAGGAAAATACTGGGTATTGTACAATGCTGTGCATTCTGATGTGAGCAACCCTTGTGCACAAGGTTAAAGCTCCTCTCTCGAGGGAATGTGTCCCACAGTCCTAGGAGCTCACTTGCATTCAAAGTAGGAAGAATACCAAACTCCTGCCACCAGGGGTGTGGGTGTATTTGGGTCCAGCTCTCTGTTTTGCAGTGTTTGAGCATGGACCAACACCCATGGGGTGTAGGGTGAGCTCAGACCCCAGCCATGGTTCAGGCTTCCCCAGGCCCTGCTGCCTGCTCAGCAGATGGAGTCTGAAAGCAAATGCAGGCACAGCTGGCTCCTGCAACAAAGGCAATAACTGATGCGATGACAGCATCCCTTTGTTGGGCAGTTGGCAGCTGTTTCTCCTTAGGAGATTTATCTCCTCTGTCAAGCCCTTCTTAAGAAGAGCTTTGCTATAAATACCAAATTTACCAGCCCAAGCTCGGCACATGGTAAGTGCCTCCTCTCACACATATTTGTCCTTTCATAAGGCATTGGTCTAAGCTGGTTGCACTCCACGCACATTTGAAACCTGGTCCACTTTTCACACATAGCTGATCTCTGAATTAGGCCTGTTAAATGAATAAACCAGCTAATTACACTTAAATCCTATCAAGGGATTTTTCCTCTTCTGTCAAAGAGGCAAGCTTGTAATATATGCAAAACGGTTTAGAAAGCTTTTTAGCAGAACCATTTTAGGAAGCAATAGCATGGCTGTTTCTCATCTAGTAATTCAGAAAGTGAAGTCCAAATTCTCAACCTGCCATACCTGGGCCTTTCTATTTATGCTTGGTGACTTTCTTTCCATAAGCATTGGAAAGAGCTGGGAAATCAGGTTGCTGGTTGCCATAAATCAAGAAAACCCTCAGTGGCAGCACAGCTGTGATGAAGTGACTGATGTGAGTAGTGGCTGGCACTGGGGCTGTTGATCTCGTGTGCAGCTACATCAACCTGGGGGAAAGTAAGCCCTGAGCTGGAATCCTGCTCTGTTCAGGTGAGCAGTGTGGTCCCTGCTCTGACAAGAGCCTTCTACCGCTGCTGGTTAACAAGCCTGCAAATGAAGCCCAGGTATTAATTAATTATCATTCACGCCTTGTCACCGCATGATGGAGAACTGTTACAGGGACAATTACCAGTGGTGCCCTGTTTTAAAATAATTGGGAAATTTGAAGTGGCAGGGCTAGGAGAGCATTGCTTGGGGTGTCAAGTCAAAAGCTGAAGTCAGACGCTGTTGAACTGAATGCTCCTTCCTACACAGGTAAATCAATCCCACAATGTCAGATGCTGTGCTCATCTGTCCCATCAAACCAGAGCTATATAAAGCTTTCAAGTTAAATCTCAGAGTATTTGGGCCAGATCAGCAAGGTGCTTCCAGCTGCAGAGGATTCAGGCTCTGCCTAATGAGGCTGGAGCATTGAAAGGAGCTACTTGCAAAGGAAGCAAAGAGCCTAGGATGTGCTGGATGTAAGTGCTGGAATGTGGGACTGTGGTTTGGAGATAAGAATTTAAAGTGCATTAGAGAGAAGTGAATGGTTGGTAAGTGTGTGTGTGTTTGGAGGGAGGGGAATAAGTGAACAGGGAACAAGATTTGATTGCTGAAAATCAGTGCTAGAGAGGGGGGAGATGTGTCTGCTTCTTAATCAAGGCTTGAATCCTGCTGCACTGCTCCTCACCTTTCTCTGCTGTCCCCATGGAGCTCCTGCTCGAAAGGCTGTGCTTTGTACCACTGCAAACGTAACACAGCCAGCGTCTTTATTACTGTAATAATTTGCAGGGATGGCACTCTTTGGAGCAGACGGAGGCATCAGCTTAGCAAACACGACCTGGGAGGCTATTCTGAGAATGGCAGGCAGCCTTAAAAGCAGATCTGAAGTCAGAAGCAGGCAGAGGAGATGACTGATGAGCAGAGAGCAGAGGCAGGTGGCACTTTCGGGAGCTATTCAGGTAACAGGATATATAATGGAGTGATGCAAAGGACTGGAGTGGGAAAGATCTCCCATTACCCACTGGCTTTATTTCTAGAGGTAGCTTTTCTGCTTTATAGCCTGGTATTAATTTCCTAATATCTTGGCTGCTAGGTCTCGTACAGGCCCTGTTTCAAAGAGTTTGATCTGGACAGCAAGGAATGTTGCCATCCCTTGATAATCAATGAGAAACCAAATGATTCAACGTTTGGCTTTCTCACTAGATATTAGCCCCTGGTAGGGAGCAAGCACATCGCTCGTAACCTTCACCCTCAGAGCCTGAAGCTGTCCGTGTGAGGCTGTTTTTCCAACCCTTTGGTTATTTTCAACCACCTGGAGAGGTTGCTCACTCATTTTCCAGTGTCATGGGCATCAGAGCCAGACCCTATCTTCCAGCAGCAGCAAGGGTGTCAAACACAGCAGGACTGGGAGCTCCCTAGCCCTGTTTGGTGCTGTCGGATACTCATGGTCAGATCACCACTGGTGAGGACACAGAGACCTGGCTTTACATGCATCCATAATGTGGTGCTGGCTGGGGTGATGGTCTGGATCTCTCAGTGTTCATGTTTCATCCTGTTCACCTTCCTGCCCTAATTTTTGTGTAATTAAAAAATGTTACAAATGACGTTTTTTTCTTAGATCATTGATTTTTAAAAAGAAAACCTACAATTGACCAGTGATTCTACTCTGTTCCTTGTGAGAACTGCTCAGCTTGAGACTTGCCAGGTAGGAGCTTTTACTGCTTTTAACATGAGTAAAAACAATTTTGCACCCAATGCTTTTTTCCCCTCTAGCCTGCTTGTCCCAGACATCCCTGATGGGACACTTCCAAGTGTCCTGTGCATAAAAAAGTCACTGTCTCATCACGTGCGTCCAGCATCACCATCCTGGGGGAGCCCATGGCGTGCACTACTCGCTCGGGGCTGGGACCTCAGCAAGCCGTGCCACGTTTCCCTGTCTCTGGAGAGACAGAAGCTGTGGGAGCGAGACACCTTTCTTTGAAAGAAATTCACTGACTGCAGAGCTTCATCACACCCACTCTCACTCACAGACACAGACTGGTGTGACCAGCCCCACATGCTGAGGGGAAAAGCCTCACAGCAGCGCCCAGGACCAGTAAGAGCAGATGGAGGGAGCGCAGCCGCTGTGTTTTCCCCGCTGGAAGGAGGATGTTTGACTTTGCTGCCACTGGGTAGACTGCGAGGAGTCAGGAGGGTGGATGCAGGGAGACAAGATCCGTGCTGGGCAGCTGGCCAGCCCTGCCTGCCCTGCAGCAGCATCCCAGCCTACGGCCCCGTGCTCCTTCACAGCAGGGCCTAAAGAACTGTGCCAGGCACCAGCTCAGTCCCTCCACTCCCTTGGAAAGCTTTTATTACTGCTCTCTTTGTATGGCTGGCTGAAATTATTTCCTTGTAGATTGGAGCTGTGTGTGGGTGTGAGAATTAAATGCAAGAATCCTGCTCCTCTGAGCGCATGGGAACAGAACCTCTCCCCACATCCGACTGCTGGGGTCACCGTGGTGGTGCTCAAGCTGTCCCATCCTGGGAAGCCCAGGTTTGGTCATGTCTACAGTGAGAGAGACACCCATTTGTGTCCCCAGGAGGAACTGAAGTGTTACCAGATCTGATGCACTCGGCGTGTACTTTGTGCTCCATGGCTAGGTACAGCCACAGAGTCTGGGAGTGCAGGGTGTGAAGGAGGGCATGAAGAAGACATAAAGCCATACCAGCTGAAGCACTCAATTCTGCTAAGAAAAGGAAGAAGAAAGAACAAACAATAATCACGAGGTGCAGATTGCCTCCTTGTGCCACACTTGCAGTGTGCGTGTGGTGAAATCTCATGTCTGTAACACAGTGCACAGGCTCAGCTCTGTCTGCAGACACATACATTTAATCCAGGGTGGCAGTTACAGGCTTAAGTTACAGGAGAGAAAAGAAATACCAACTAGTTCTGCAAAATGAAAACCTTGGGGAGAGCCCAGGCAAAATGACACCCTGCTGACAGCGGTGTCTGCAGCACAGGCTCCGTGACCAGCACTGAGCATCCCCGGGTGTCACCTCCTGCTTCGGATGGGGCCGAGCCCCTGTCCGCTGGCTGTGCGTGCAGCCCTGGTGCAGCATCTCCCCTTGCTGATGCTGGCTGTCAGCAAGCAGCAATTTCACTGGTGTAACAGGGCATATGAGGTCAACTCCGTTGTTCAAAGAGTAATTTGAGAATGAGGGAGTTCTGGGGTGTAGCATTCCCCTGGAAAATGAGCTGGGAAAGCACCTGGATTGGTGTATTTCGAAAGCAGAATATGTCATCTTTGGTTTCTTTGCAGGGACCAGAACTGTCCCAAGCAAGCACCATCCTGTGCTGTCCAGAAAGGGTTTTTTCAGCAGCAGCAGCTCCTTCTCTGCCAGATGCTGCACTGCAGGCAGATCAAACCCCTGCTAGCAGTGAGGAATGGCAGAGATCACTCGTGCCCACCTGGAACTGTTTGTAAACTTGGTAAATTGATTTGAGCGCCAAATACATTTTCATGATGGTGTGTTTTGTTTTGGCATTTTGAGAACACTTTTGCTAACAACGTTTGTTTTGAAGGGATGTTTCCTTTGAAATCTCCTTAAGAAAGCTTTTAAAACAAACTAACAAGGAAACCAAACACTTCCTGCCAGACAAAACATTTTCTTTGCTCGTGTTCCACATTGCTGAGCGTTTGGGTTTCAAGATGGCCTAACACCATTTGTGTGTGGACAGGGAAACAGAAACTTCGGGGTTTATTTGTGTGCATTTCACTTGCAGCTCATGAGTTGCTTGAACCCCTCAACCCACAAACCCCACTTATTTTTATTGCTGGGTCTGTTTCATAGCAAGCATTTTATGAAGTGTTTTAATCTGAGAAGACATCCAAAGCCACTGGCTGGGTCTTGCTTACAAAGTGCTTGCAAAGGGTGACCCAGTAAAGCTCACCCTGCTTCTGAGCAGAGATTTCCAGTATCAGCCCAGGTGATCGGTGCTCGTGGGTTTCAGAGCAGAGTTGGGCCTGTGGAAATCCAAATGCCAACCATGTCCCATTTGCACTGTTGTGAGTACATGCAAAATCAAAAAGACGCTGAAAAAAAAAGCAGCGTATGCTAAAGCTCCTAAGCCAGTACTTTGGAGGGTGGGTGACAAATCCCTGAAAAAATCCTGCTTCCTAAATCAGAGTGGAGCTGCGGGGCTTTTGTGAAGGCAGGTTTCAGGATGTGCTCCTGCCTCCACACTTTTACTTTTCGCTTTGTCTCCTCGTTGAAGCAGGTCTGCAAACAAAACCCGGGGAAGAAACGCTCTCAGGCTGCTGTGCCGCTCTTCATTGCAAAGTGACTGATCCATTTGACTGCACTGCTTTAAATAAGTCCTAACCTGTGGTTTTTATGCTCTGCAGTACTCAGGTTCTTCTCTCATCTCCTGCAATAAGCAGTGACTGAAAGATTCATATTGTGGCTTTTATATAGGCTATCAAATCACTGGCAGTGGGAACTGCTGAATTCAGAGCCTGAAACTCTACTGTCCCATCAAAATCCAAAGAGCAGATGCTTCTATGTATGTACAGCCTGAACCTGTCTACAGTCCCTAAACAGCAGAGGTACAAGTTTTGGGAAAGCAGATGTATTTCTCTATTAACTAACAAAACCTGCAATGTTCTTGCCCATCTGTTCATGATGAAGAGTTAAGACCAGGGGTTGTGAGCTCCCCTCAGCCCAGATCTGCTCCGAGACCTTGGATGTGTTGTTCCCTTTCTCCATCCCTCACATCCCCTGTCCCATGGGATGGACAATGCTTCCCAGAAAGGTGGGGAGAATTCATCAGTCGATTTTTGTACAGCACTTTGAAGATAACAAGTGCTGAGGGGATAAAAGAGATGGTGCTTGAAAGGGAAATTTTCCCATATCCGTTCACTATATTTTCTCTCCTTTTAAAAAAGTTCATTCAAATGTCTCATCAAAGGGAGCAGCGTTGCAACG
>NW_010158074.1:21077-27368 GCF_000695765.1 Mesitornis unicolor
GAGCGGCTACAATGGAGAGGTGGGAGCCAAAAACCTCCTCCTGGAGGAGCAGATTTGCACTGGGAAGGACAAAAATGCAAATCTGATATCAATCCATCTCTCTCTCCCTTGAACATTTGGCCATTTATAACAGTTGAAAGCGAAGTCAGTCGCTGAGGACAAGAAGAGAAGCTTGTAAATCCATTTACCACTTTCTGCACTAAAGGAGAAGCAGTGAAATTACAGTGGACATGCAATCAGTGCACAGCTGAGGTGTGTGCCACATTAGCGGTAGAGGATGACTAAAAAATAATCAGAGCAAACAAGAAAGCACAGAGGCCCTGGGATCCAGCCATACCGAACAGCTTTGTGCACTGATCTTCCCCCCACTGCCCTGGCTCCGAGTCGTCACCCAAGGCACAGAGGTGTCTACACCACACCTCCTTTTCCAGAGGCTGGAAACCTCTTTCTGCCTTGTTTAGCAAGACCCTGTGCCCTGTCAGACCAATGCTGTGATTGCAGAGCTCCCGTTCCTGCAGGGCTGGAGAGCCTGTACCAAAACCATCACACTTTTGGTGTGTCAGGCAGCCTTTTCAGTCTGCAATTTCAGATTCGACTGGTTTTTACATACGCCTCTATTATGAGCAATTAATTGATGTTAGCCGTAAGAAATGTAGAACCGAGCCAACGCTGTGCCTGTGCCAAGCTCGTCACTGACAGCAAAGTCCCTCTACAAAAGCCAAGGAGTTTTGGTGAAACTGGCAGTGCACCCACTTGGAGCTGTGGTCCATCACCGCTGTGGCTCGCACAAGGCACTTCATCCATGTGCGTGTCTGTAGGATGCAACCTTACCCAAAACTGGCATTTTTCTGCTGGAAAGCAGCAGGTTGGTGAATCCTGATGTGCCTCTGGCTCCTCTCTGCGTAGCTGGAGAAGCAGATCTAACGTGCTGTGTATTTGTGTGTGTGAATGTGCACTTACTCAGTCACTACTCGGTGTCCGGTGGCTGCTACTTCTCAGACACAAGGCTATGATAATTGAAAGCAAAAAGGTACCGTGATACAGAACAAAAACCTCTGTGCTTAGGATCCTTTTCACAGTATTCTGCTAAAAAGGGCAATTTTCCATTTGTGATGTTATTAGTATCCCAAAGCTTTGCTTTGAAAGTAAATTTGTTGTATTTACTTACCAGATTTTTATCTGGTTTGCAAATCACAGAATGAATTATCTCCTACCTATGCCCAGGTATAAGCAGGATAGAGAAATAAGCATCAAGGGGCGATGCAATTAATCCCACTCATGAGGAAAGGCTGTCATTAGTCATCTGCAGCTTCGGCACTGGTGACTTTCAAGGTGTACAAATCTCTCGTTAGATACATTTCATGTTCTGCAGATGGCCATTTTGCCTTCTCGCTGCATGCACTGGAACATGCCCAAGTATACAAAAATGAGAGGAGCGATTGTTAGGGCTGAAATTTTTTGCTCCCTTTCAATGGGATTTTTTTTTTTCCCCTTGCATGGCGCACATCCTGGGCTTTGATAAATGAGTCTCACTAGACACTGTGGTAAGCCAACCTCTGCTAATATTCATTATGCAGAACCCACTAGGAAATGGTCTGAGTCAGGGAAATGGAAAACCTTTAAAAGATAAAAAGATTTTTTTTATTTTTTTTTTTCCTGAGGAAACTAATTTATAACTCTTTACATTTCTGGGATGTTTTAGAATATTTAAACCAGAAATTTCAGGGCTGTATGTGCCATCAACGTGTTCAAAACTTCACAGCAAAGATAGAATGATTGAGCCACGCGCAAAGATACAGCCGAGATGCTGTTTCAGGTCACAGCAAGTGGATTCAAAGGCGACTCCGTGGCCTGATGTTACAGAATCTGGAAGAAGCCACCAAGGTGGAGGTTGGATGTGACCGCGCTGTTGTGCTGCTGACACCACGATCTCCACAGCTCACAGGTTTTCATCCCTTGATAAATAACCAGTGACTTTGCCTGTAATTTCTCTCTTCAGCCGATCCTCCTGGTAATTTGTTTCTCCAGCTCCTAAAAAGTTGCATCAGATTAACAAATGATTCTGTTTCGCAGATTCTGTTGAGCCACTGTAATTTTGTGTGCACTTGAATGGGCTCAAATTGATTTAAATCTCATTTACATGACTTTTGCTTTCGTTGCAACCCAGCCAGCCAGTTTTAATTAAAGAGAACTGTGTCTAGGAGGACTTCACAACCATCCTGTGCATTGTCCTTCAAGAGGTACGAGACTTCCAAAAAGTTCTCCAGTAACACAGGTGAAAATGAGATTTTTAAATTCCTGAGATTTCTACAGTAAACGAAACGGAACAGAAAACCCCCAAAGCAAACAGTTTTCAGCTAAAGGGCTGGTATGCAGATATTACAAAGGGGAAGAAAGAATATAATCCTTTTTTGTGAGTGGAGTTAGGTCATCTGTAAAAGCCTCTCAGAATATTATCTTCCAAGCTAATCGCTGTATTGACATTTGCCCGTTTCATTAGAGCTGAGTTCTTACCGCATTGCTGAGGTTAGAACCTGACTCATCTGTCATGGTCAAGGACTGGTTTGTAATTTCATGACTGTAGAATGAAAAAAAACCCACCTCCCTCCCTTATTTTAACTGGTTGGATGGTGTTCAGAGAATTCTCGGTATTGGTCTTTTCTGATTTTACAGTTTCTAGTTAGATTTTTTTCTCACAGAATTTTGTTTCAGTCAGCTGACAGAGTGACAGTTATTAAAAACAAGGACCGTGTTAAAACGCATTTGTAAAGAGATAATTTTAAAAAGTTACATATGCGGCGTACACTGACAGAGAGATGTCAGATAGAAAAGATGCCAGGGCTAACAAAGGGAGATAGAAAGAAATGTTAGCTAAAAACTACGAAGAGAAAACAGTTTAGGCCAGAGCTAAGTGAATTATTCATGTGATAAACATGGCTACTGATGGAACAGAGAAGTTCCTGGTCTCTGCCGTGTACTCACAGTAAACTTGGCAGCTAAAGGGAAGGGTCACAAAAGTTTTATGCAGGCAACAGAGCAGCATCTGCACGGAGTCAAACCTCACTGAGGGTGAGAATTCTTCCTGCATCGCACTAATAAATCCAGAAATGCTTCGTGGCATTATTATGCAAATGCATTTATTCCCTTCAAGAGTGTTTCTAGGGCTTGCTGGCTGCACCACAGATGCTTTTCTCTACCCGCATGAGCGTTATCTGGACTTGGCAGCAAATGTCACGAAACATTTTAACTCTTCACTCATTGATGACCTATTTTGTCCGAAAGCGATTTTCCTCTTGCATCACTGCTTGCTTTCTGTCCATTCACTAAGTGCTCTTTTGCCACTGGGGGTTTTTTTGTTAGGTTTTTTTTTCTTTGTAATGAAGAAGATGGAATGGTAACAGACAAAACACAGCGTGATTTTTCCATAAAATGAGGATAATAATGCTAAATGTTTGAAGTTTCTGCTCTGTCTTTCGCCTTGGTGGATGCCAGACGCGTTCCCAGCAGAGCAGGGCTCTGTAGCTGGGAGCCCGAAGGGAACTGGGAGAGCCTGAGACAGGAGACTGGGAGAGGCAGAAGCAACGCTGTGTTTTGTGAGGACCCAAAAGGCAGCGCAGCCTTCAGCGAGGCTCCTGGCTAAATGAGCGTGCTCTGGGCTAAATGAGCTCTGTGATGGACGCCTCCGCATGCAGCGGGGACAGGCAGCCCCGCCAGCGGGTTTGTGAATGCTGATGGGGCTCTGGGGTGACCCTGTTTGCGGTCAAGGCAGAGGCGTTCCCAGCTGACAGCAGAAGCGGTGTTTCACATCCAGAATAGTCAGGCAGCAGCAATGTCGCTGCATCAGATCTTTAGAAATATCCGGGGCTAAGGAACAGGATTTTGAGGATTAACATTTTGTGTGTAGATACCTTCTGTGGCATGTTGGAATTTAAGTCTCTTTGTGGATTTGGCCAATTAGCCTTTCTCTGCATCAGCAATTTTATACCTCCCACGAGCGCTGGGGGATAGACGCCCGAAACATTGCAGAGATGTCAAAAACTGCCTTGTTAGAGACCTGCCAGTATCTCATATAGACAATCTGTATGTACATAAAATATTTCACATGTAGAACATGCCCAGTCATCTCACCATCAATCTCACTCTACCGCGATGAGAACCATTAAAATCTGCAGTCGCCAGACAGAGGAGCAATGATCGCTCCTGGAGGAGACTGAGGGGGGATCTCATTAATTCTTAGAAATACTGAAAGGGTGGGGGTCAGGAGGATGTGACCAGACTCTTCTCAGTTGTTCCCAGTGACATGACAGGGGGCAATGGTCACAAACTGGAATACAGGAGGTTCAACCTAAATACGAGGGAAAACCTTCTGTACTGTGAGGGTACCAGAGCATGGCCCAGGCTGCCCAGAGAGGTTGTGGAGTCTCCTTCTCTGGAGACATTCAGACCCACCTGGACGTGTGTCTGTGTAATCTTTTCTAGGTGATTTGTTTTTGTTTAACAACAAAATCTGGTATCAAAGTGCTGTGAGGGAATACTTCTAATCCTTGTGTGGTGACGTGGTCACCAGGAGGTTACTAGAAAAGGAAAAAGGGAGAGAGAAGCGGCTGTGGAGACTTTTCCCATCGCAGAGATGGTGACGAGAGAGCTGCAGGCAAGCCTGTCGTTGTGGCAATTTGTACAGTCTTTAATGCAGGCATCCAGCGACCAAGGAACATGAAATTGTAATTAGCAGAGAAAATAGGAGAGATGGAATCAGACTCTATCAAGGACAGCTTAAGTGTAGCCTCCAAGATGGCTGTGTCACACATTTAACTGATGTGCATTTTTAGACGCTTATCTAAATTAGTTATTAGAACACAATCAGCTCTGTGTCTCAACCTCTGGTAATGTCACAAAATCACAGAATCGCAGGCCGTCCCTGAAGCTGTGCTGGGGATAAATTTGTCCTGTGTGTTCAGGGCAGAGAACTAAATTCCTCTGATGTACAGCGCTCAAATCTCCTTGTGTGTGCCTTTCTCTTCAGCAAAAACAGTTTCCACTTCCCTCTGCTAAAGGCAGTAATGTTAACAGCCTCCAACTTATCTCCTGTGATACTGCTGGAATCAGCCATGAAGGCAGTTTACAGAGACAGCAAACAGTTGGGGTTACACGAGTGTAATTGAGGGCAAAATCTGTCCTGACATATCCTAGTGGTTGTTCAAAAAGGAGATATAATTCCACATGAAATTTCTCAGATCCCCAAGAACGTGTGACTTTCTTTACTGCCATGTGATTTGTTTTGCTGGCCTGTGTTCTGCGGATGAAAGGTGAGGTTAATGTTAAATAACAAGTTTGCTCTATTTTCGGCACCGGTACCTTCACGCTGCCTTTCCTAACTCTGTGATCGCTCAGTGATGAAGCAGCTTAAAAATCTCCTAAGTGACCAAGTATTTTATTAATTGCTACTCAGTAATTAGGAATTCTGCTGCTGTGGCAACTTCCTCACCACACAAAGCAATAAGCAGCAGCTTTTATCTAGCAATGCACTTACGCATAATCTTGACTTTCTGTGCAAGACCAGTAACGGTGGCTTAATGGGACCAATATGGAGCGTGGACCTAAAAGGTCTCATGGACCAGAGCCACAGCGCAGCCAAAAGCTTCTTACAGAGCCGTAAAACCGTGTACCTTCTCACACTGAAGACGCTTCAAACGCATTTACTTGTAACGCTGGTAACTGTTCATTTATTCATGAGAACAACTCAGGAGAGGCACCGGCATGCAAAGCGCACGTTGAACACGTAGCGCCCTGGTGCGAGGGCACTACGGGATTTACAACCCAAGCGGCGTGATGCCGGAGCGGCTCCACCTTGGCGCCAGGCCTCGTGTGTCCCCCCAGGCCGGGCCACACGGCTGATGCCCACCTGCCTGCTGGGGCCAGCAGGGCCAGGCCGTGCTGCAGGCCGCGGCGATTGGGACCCGATCGCCACTTATTTCCCCTTGCCGAGCGTGCCACTGCAGCGGGCGATGAAGGCAACCGAAAATCGATGCTTTTGACATTTAATTGTTAAACCAGCCTGCGGCACAACGAAGGGCTGTGCGTGTCTGTGAGATCTCGCTCCATGCACTCTGCTGCTGCGGGAAGGCCCAGGCCCGGCACCATCGTTCTCAGGGCCGCGTCGGAGCCAGCCGCCTTTGTGCGCCCGGGCGCAGCGCCCCTTCCCCAGCGGCGGCCCGGCCCGCAGCCCCCCTTCGCCTTCCCCCTATTCTTTTAAATCACTTCCATCCACTTTGCCGATTGGTTCCGGCCTCC
>NW_010158075.1:0-325 GCF_000695765.1 Mesitornis unicolor
CCTGCATCCAGTGCCCCAGGTCCGTGGAACCCTGCACCCCAGGACCCCGCACACCAGGACCCCAGCTGGGAGCCATGGCAGGGGTCACATCCAAACCCCCGTGGGTTTTTCTCTGCACTGGCTCAGCCATGGTGCTGCGCCATGGGGCTGGAGCAGGCGTCGTGGCCAGTTTGGGGTGAGGGCAGCTCCCGGTGTCCCTGGTGCGGTGGGCCCAGTGTTCAGCCCCGGAGAGGGGCCTCTCCTCCCCCTGTGGGGTCTTGGGGGGCACCCAAGGAAAAGGGGATGAAACGCAGGCGCCTGTCTCTCGGCGCGGAGCCGTTGACGC
>NW_010158075.1:370-982 GCF_000695765.1 Mesitornis unicolor
AGTGATTTCAGCGCTTATGGGTGCCATCATGAGTCAGGCCTGGTGTTATGAAGCCATCAGCGTGGACAGACCTGAATACTGACAAACACCCGTGCGTGTTCCCATCCCGAGCACCGGATCCACCCGTGGTAGCACCGCAGCGGTGCCGGTGGATTTGCAGGGCACAGGCAGCCACGGAGGGGAGTCGGTGTTGGTGCCATGGGATGGCAGAACCAGGAGCTGCCCTCACTGCCCCATTGCAGCGTTTGATCCCACACTGCCCTGTGTTGGGGTTGTTTTACCACCAAACCGCACCACGGCAGCGCTGGCCGCACCGAGACCCCCAGCACAGCACCAGCACCACATCAATCCCATGGGACGGGGACCCCACAGCCGCTCCCCATTGCCGCTTCGATGGGACGTGAGGCTCGGGGAGCGGCCGTCGTCCCCTTTAAGCCTCGTCCCGGTTTAATTGGAAGGTTTTGAGCCCCGGCTCGTGGCTCCTGCAGCAATTTGGCCGGGGGTTTCTTTCTCTCCCTGCATTATCCTCTCTGATTAACTCCACGCCGTGGCTCGGTGGCGCGGGGAGCGCCTGTGAGAGCCTGTTAAAATGCATGAGTTTTATCTGAGCCG
>NW_010158075.1:1149-2774 GCF_000695765.1 Mesitornis unicolor
CGGGGGCTGCTCAGGCTCGTTTTACATTCCAGCTCCAACTTGTTCCCTTTTTCTCATTTTTAATAAAAAGCAAAGCATCCGGAAACGCCGCTTTCGCCCAAGAAAGAGCGAGATCTGACATAATTAAAAAGTGGCTTCAATCGGGCTGTTTTCCTAATGGTTTGTCATATCAGCCCACGCCGCCCCGCACCCCCGTGCTCCCAACCCCCTGAGGCATCATTTACATTCCTTAATAACCCCTCATTAATATTCATGACGTGGGGAGGGCAATAACGGCTGAGCGCACACCGCTAATTCAATTTCGGCGAGCCTCAGTGTGTTTAGTTAATCACCGGGGGACCGGGGTTACTCAGTACAATTATTTATTCGGAATTAGATCGTGAGGCATCTGGATTGAAACCTGAACTCGGAATAAAATTAAGCTGGGATTCTCCTCCTCCGCCTGCAGCTGCGGTGCCGAGCGTCGCCCACGGCTCTGGTGTGGAGCTCAGCCCAGGCACTGGTGTTTTTGTACTGGAACTGGTGTGGAGCTCAGCCCAGGCACTGGTGTTTCTGTACTGGAACTGGTGTGGAGCTCAGCCCAGGCACTGGTGTTTTTGTATGGGCACTGGTGTGGAGCTCAGCCCAGGCACTGGTGTTTTTGTACTGGAACTGGTGTGGTGCTCAGCCCAGGCACTGGTGTTTTTGTACTGGAACTGGTGTGGTGCTCAGCCCAGGCACTGGTGTTTCTGTACTGGAACTGGTGTGGAGCTCAGCCCAGGCACTGGTGTTTCTGTACCTGCACTGGTGTGGAGCTCAGCCCAGGCACTGGTGTTTCTGGACCTGCACTGGTGTGGCGCTGTCGGGGCTGTGGTGGTGGTGGTGTCTTGTCCCCATCGCCAGCAGGGGCTGTGTCCCAGCTCCTCTGTGTCCGAGGAGGCCGTGGCACCGTTGCTGCCCATTTGTGCTGGTGTGATGAGAGGAAAGGCGTTGGGAAAGGTCCATTTTGGGCTGTCCCCAGACACCCCAGAGCCCTGGGGATGTCCCCAAGATGCTGCAGAACTCATCGCCTTTGTCAGGCTGGTCCTGGGCCGCAGGGTTGTGGTCAGCCCTGAGGGAACCATTGATGCTGACGGTGGCTTCCTGGGGACGCGGTGCCACCACCCAGGGCGGCCGGCACGTCCCCATCTTTTCATATCCCTGCAGGCTTTTTTTACACTGCGATTTACTCTTGGTTTTGCTTTTTAATTCAGTATTTGGTCACCATGGTCCAGCTCCCCTTATTGGATAAAACCTCCCTGTTATCAAATCCCACCCCGCAGCAGCTGGGTGAGAATTGGGTTTCCCAGCAGCGAGGCCACCCCGGAGCACAACGGGGCCAGCAGAGCAGGGGGCCAGGGGGCCAGCAGAGCTGGTGGCCCCGCTTTGCCCCACTCCGGAGCAGTGCCCCGCGGGTCCGGTCCCGGCTGGAGGACGACCCGAGCACCGTGACACGGAGCCAGACGGCGCCAGAGCCCTCCTGTATTTGTCTCGCCCTTAACGTGCAGATTTGTTGGGTTAATTCTGCGGTGACTGATACCTCCCGCGTTTCTCTGAAACAACGGGGGATGCGAGGGACTTCTCTGAAAACATTATATATATTTTTA
>NW_010158076.1:0-9291 GCF_000695765.1 Mesitornis unicolor
TCTGTGATTCTGTGTGATTCTGTGAAATACACGCCATCATCAGAGACTGACATGTTTGTGCTGTTCAGGCCCCATCTGGCAGGCTGATAATGCTGCCAGCATTTACTCCCAGCTTGTAGGTACAGCTAAGTGCAAGCAATTTAACAGTCTTGTACTGACAAGCTTGTTCCTGGTGTAAAATTCTGCATGTGCATCTGCAGGGAGGAGGAGGAGCAGGTAAGAAACCAGACAGGTCAAAACAGTCATCACTTTCTGCTGCTCCACAATCCTCCCCAGCTGAACACTTGCTGTCCTCGGTGTGCCTGTGCACACTTGGACACACGCATGCACCCATCTTCCGCTGACTGTTCTCGTCCCCCCGCGCTGGCTACAGCCCTCAATTTGCCTCAATTTGCTCCTGTACCCCCATTTGACTTGCCGTGGTACCTGTCCAGCCTTCTGCTCTGACCTTCATTTCAGCCTGCGTGTTCACATACTACCACATCGGTAATTTGTGATTTCCTTTTTCCCCCATAATCCCTTCCTTTTCTGTGAAGGTGGTGTTCACCGTTGGATGGTGTTGGTGTTGGGTGTTGGGCTCGATGCAGGTCCCTCAGGCGTTCGTCATTAGAGCCAGCACAAAATGGAGAAGCGGGTGCACAAAGTGGGAACTCAGGGAACTCTAGAAACCAAATTACTCCTAAAATTACCTCACCCTGAAGCGATATTTGAGGCGTCACATATTCCTGAGCATGATGGACCTTGCACAGGCTGCTGTGCTGCTAGGCACCAGGCATCACCTCACAGTGCTGCTAGGACTGGGCCTACCAGTCAGAGAGGCTCATGTTGGGGTCCAGAGGTCCTCTTTTCCCCCCATAATAAGACATCCAGGGTTCAACCACCTTCTCCATCTGGGGGGATTTCAAGGCCACATCTTCCCTGAGGCCACATGCTCTCCAGAAAGGGAGGGGACAGTTGCTACTGCTGGTCTCAAAGCTCAGGTGATGGCTTGCTCTCTGTGCTGACTCAGGGAAGCTCCTTCTACCACATCCCCATCCCTCTGCATCTCTTCCGGTGGTGCCTGGCTGGCCCACACACATACACAGGGCCCAAGCACCCACCCAGTGCTGCCAGAGAAGGAACCACAATGTTCAAGATGAGCAACATCCTGACCAGAAGCTGCTAGCTGCACAGCTGCAGCCTGCCCAGTCTGATGGGACCTTTGTTTTCCAAGATGCCCTTTGATCAGCCACCCGGAAGCCCCTGCTGGTGCTGCCGCTGGTGGGCTGTGACACCGCGGGGTAGTGCCGGGACAACGGGCGCATTGTGAGTTCTGCGAGCGTCCTTCTCCAGTCCTGGGACACCAGCATGCAGCGCTTCGCAAATCCGCTTCTCAGGCAGATCATTCACAGGGACTGCTTTGATGGTGCTTCAAAGAGACAGTGCCTGCAGTATTTAAGAGCTCTGAGGGCACTGCAGCTTAACAGTTTCAACACCATTTTTCTAGGGGAAACAGATATTCCAGAAAGTCTTATCACAGGAGAAAGAGTAGCCGAGGAGGATGGCCTGCGCTGGCCAGTATGGACAATTGTTCACGCCGGTAGCAACCAAGGGTGGGTGCCCTGGAGGTACAAAATTCTTTTAAGAGGCGATTTGCCCACCCACCGGCAGAACGGCATCTTTCAGGAGTTGTGTGATACCCTGGCCATGTCCTATGGGAAGTGCGTAATTGTGATGAGAGACAAAAGGCAGCTGATGCATGGCAGGGCAAAAGATGGCAAGGAGACAGAGATGGGGACTCTGCCACCAGTCCCACCAGCGAGCTACATGTCCAGCATTGCATGTTGCCCTGAAGTTGCTAGAGCCAATGGCCATGAGCTTCTTGTTGTGCCTTCATCTTACAGCTATCTCTACCCTCTGGATGTCACCTGGTCTTCTCTGAAATGGTTTGTTATGAACAACAGGAAGGACTTTGCCCTGAGGTCTGTTGAGAGGACCCAATCCTATAGGTGCATCCTCTTCAGTGATATGATTGATAAAGGAATAGAGAGGATGACCTCAAACAAATGGAAGGCAATGATTAGCAGAGTGAAGAGATGGGAGAACTACTACCTTGACACACTTTGTTAAATGCTTCTTCCTGCAGTCAGGCCTCAAATGTGTTTTGATTAAATTACCCTGTTCCAGCTCTTCTGACCCCTTTCCTTCAAAAGGTGTAAACCTAAAAAACCACATGTCACCAGCATAATAGAAGATGTGATAATTTTAAATGTGAATGTTTCATTTTAGGTGTATTCTAGGATTAGGTTGATATGTGCTATGCTTGTGCCGGGAAGGGACAGTTAATTTGCCTTATCATGAACACGGGTCAAAGCGTGCCTAAGGCCCACTTTAGCCAGTGTTTTGCATAAATTCCTCTGTCATGGGAATCACGACACCACGCCTCAGATGTAAATGCCCTCAATTTTGAGAAACACTGGGCTGCAAAATGAATTCTGCAGATCAGGCCTGTCTTTCACTCAAATGGGAGATCTGCCTCTGAGCAGGGAATATGCTGAACTGTGACTGACACCAGAGCCCTCAGCTTAAAGAAGTCTGAAGAATTTAATGTGGCTTTCCCATCATACACACATCAACATCTGATATCAGCTCAGTAGTTTATTACACCGAGTACCTTGCTTCCAACAGCACATAAATGTTCCAATAAACGTTTCAGTGACAGGTAGAAGAAATCTTTCTAAAATTTTCTTTCTGAAGCCTAACAATTAGCAGTTGGTTCAGGCTTTAAAGCATGAAGAGTTCAGTCTCTCAGGATAAAATACGGCATTCATCATCCAAAGTTTCCTTTCTTTACCCACAACATTGATTATTGAGATGTAATAATCTCCTCACAAAATTTAGTTTAAAAGTTTATTTATGAGGCATGCAAAATAGTATTTCTCAACAGTAGTTTTTTCAAGACCATTGAACACTTGTGTGTTGTTTTTAAAGTGGCTCTCAATTTACATTCTCCGTGTTGCTCATTACTGAGTATGTGTTTATTGTGTACTTCTTAGAGCACTAAGACCACAAAAAGATAAAAGAAGTAAGTTATGAGATGATTCACAGGTTCACAAAAATATTTCAATCCACTGAGGCAAATCTATGCAGTTTTTCTCCTGTGTGAGGAAACCTTCTAAAAGAGCATTGTAATCCGATATGGTAGAGAGATACCTAAAAAAGGGAGTTTCATCTACCTTCAGAAGAACCCACACATGTAATTCTCTAGAGCTGAAATGTGAATATACAGAGATAAATAACCATCTTTTCTCAGCTTCATATACTTCAGCAAAAACATCTGCTCATTTTTTACGAATACGGATGTAGCAGAGAATGGAAAATCAGGTGCTTCAGACAGAAGGAGGAATGAGTGGGGGGAAAAGGGGAGAGAGCGGAGAGGAGTAGAAATGTTTTTCTTTTCCTGGTATCGTGGCCCTGAATGTAATTTCACATTGGCTTGAAACAGCAATTGCTATACTAAATATTGATGAATATGAAGTGGTGTGAAATCAGTATGAGGAAAGAAAGAAGTCTGGTGCCTCTTTACCACAAGGATAGGCAGTAATTGCAGACTAGCTTGGTTTTCTTAAGAAACAAATGATGCACACCCCATTTTCCCCAGTGACTGTTTACCTTCACCCGATGACACTGCACTGTACTATTGGGGAGAAGTAGCAGAGGGCTGAAGCCCAAACCCGATGACTTCATTGCCGTGTTCTGGACTCAGGTGAAGAAGGAGGTCAAACCTGAAGGAAGCAGAGTCCCAGACTGCTGCCTCACCACAGCTCAGCCTTACCGGTCTCTGCTGCCATGGCTTGCACAGCTGTGGGTTTAGGGCCACATTGCAACACCTCTTCATTGGTAGGGTGTGCCTTCTGCCATCCCTATTTTGCAGTGGAGTCCGTGAGACCAGGTACAGAATCACCTCCTTTTACAGGAAGTATCAAAAGAAAGTAATTTCTGTCATGGGAATTCATCAGCCTTTCCTGTTTTGTGTTCTTTGGTAAAACGAGGGTGAAGCCTCCACGTTCCTCCATGGAAACAAGCATGAGGAAAGAGGAAGTGTTTAGTGCTACATCTCCCAGAGAGCACGGGAAAAATATCCTTTTGCTGCAAAGGGCTAGGAAAGCTTCCCAAAGCACCTTCACTCTTCCCAGCCTCCCGCTGGGAGGTTGAGGGCTGGCAAAACATTTCTGCTCAGTCTCATTAAATGTGTATGGAAACCTGCAGGCAAGAAAAAGAACTGAGTCTGAAATCAACTGAACTTCGGTATTTTATGTAAAATCCTCTGAGATGAGTCCTCTTCTTTCTTCAGTCCCACCTCCCCCCCTCTTGATGCTGCATAAAGGTAATTACAACCCATGTTTTCTGCAAAATGTTGTAACCCTTTGTACCGAAGAAAAATATTGTGGCTCATACAGTTCTGACTCAACTGGTAATTTAGGATGACAAGCAATTCCTTTAACATATGACTAAACAAGCTAATAGGAGGATGTTACCAAATAGCATGCACCTTATTCAAGAGCACTTGAAATAGCATGCACTGAGTCTAATATCTTCTTCGTAGGATTTTAAATACCTATTATTTTATTAGGTTTGCTAGCAATAGCTCTCACAGCGTGGCTCAGTACACTTGACCATTGCAGAATGCCAAAGCTAATTTCTTTGTTCCCACTCATGACTCTCTCTGTGTGACTGAAATGCACCACTAGAATAAAATTAATAAAGTATCTTTGCATAAGGAGGAGAGGCAGATGCAAATGCATATGGTGATGAAGAAGCAATAACAGATGTCCCTCTTCTCTAAGCTAGCTGGAATGCAAATCACCTGAATTTTTATGATGTCTCATTGACTAATTACTTCTAAATATTTTTCCAAGTCTTGTCTTCATGGAAAAAAACCCATTTCTTTTCCTCCAGCTCATGAAGCAGAACTGTAATGTTTGCCTCAACACTGTTTTTTCCCTTATTTTCAATTCCTCTGTCTTAATAGCGTGCTGCAACTCAGGATACAGGCAGGACAAATGCACCTTGGGCAAGAGCCTACAGAGGCCCAAGCCAGGGATGTAATGGTGGGACACAAGGTGTGACTGAGCAGGCTCAGCCCATTTTGTGCCATGCCTGAGAACTGGGAGACAGGTGGCTGTGCAGTGGAAAGGCAACCAACATTGCTCAAAGCCCAGCCTCTGTCTCTACAAACTTCTTCCTTGACATTTCCTTCTGCAGCAGCCATGTGGAGGAGGTATGGAGAGAAATGCACAGCAGAAAGGAGGAGGGATGCAGGAACAGTGTTCTATGTAAGGAAATGAAAACTAAGAAAACTATTTTAGAAAACAAATACATGTAAAGGCCAGTGTCTGACATTTCTTGTTGGCTAGCTGTAAGCCTCCTCAAATCAATGAGAAACACTAAGCCAGGAAATTAGCATGAATTTAGGCCAGAGGAATATGAGTCACAGCAAATCAAAAGAGCCATGAGACTGGGAAAGTGCCATAGTATTAGAAGCAGAGGCATTAGAGAGCAAAACCAACCAATATGAGGAAGTCCAGAAGAAAAAGAGACTAATAAAAAAGAATAGTCACTCATGCTTCTGAGTGTTTCTGGTGACCGGCAGGAAGCAGCTACATACATTATCTGCTCCATGACAGCCATCTCAAAGCCTTTGAATAGACAGAAAGAGTTTTATGGGGAAGCACAGCCTTTGGTGCTGGTACACACCGACATTTTCAATAGCTCTCTCATCACATTTAAAGAGGGAGAAATTGATGCCATACAGAGATATACATGAATACATGAGTAATCACTGTGTGCCCAACCAAACGTTTTCTCTACAGGAACACATGAGGAGTCCATTGCTATGGAGACAACTGTTCTGGCAACTATTGGGTATTTCTGTTATCACCTGGAGGAGGCCCTGCCGGTGCTCTGATTATCCCCAAGATTGGTACACACATATGCCAATTAAGGTCCAGCTGAGCCTAGATGATATTCTGGGTTTCCTCCAGTAGCCAAGGCAAACCAGTTCAAAAGCCAAAGCCAAACTGTGGCAGGATGTGAGTCGTGTGTAAACATCTAGCCAGCTCTGAGTCCCCAAACCAGGTAGCCAGCCTATCTGAAAATGGCTTTGGGCACATGTCCATGGAGGAAACATAAACTCAGGTTTTAGAACTTTTACCTGATCTGTCTCCACTCACTCATGTGGGTTCTGCATTTGTTTGTTTTCCACATGATCAGGAGCACACGAGATACAAGACTGTCAGAGGGTAGTCAGCTTCTTCATGTGAGGTCTCTCAGCTCCTCACTAAACTTGATTTGAAGGCCGAGGTTAGTACATAGTTAATAAACAGAGAGAGAATGCAGCAAGTTCATGCATCTTTGGAACCAATTTTGCAAAGTCTGTGAAGAACTGGTGAAAGCTGAAACAAGAGAGGTTTGTTTCAGCTCAGTCTCCTGGTTTCTCCCATGACAGAGCTGGAAAGGGGGCTATGAGAGTTTGCCAACACGCTCCTCTTTGACCACAGGGTTGACAGCTGGCAGGTAGGCAGAGATGCTGACTGAGTCAGCAGGTTAGAGCTGGGATCAAGGAGCACTGTGAAGGACTCTACCCCAGAGCGAGCATTTGCAGTGCCTTTACTAAGAAGAGCAGGAAAAAACAGCTGGAATAGTTGACCCTCGAGAGAAAAACTGAGGAAGGAAATGTTGGGAATAGTTGTTTGCCTGTGAGGCTCTTAGAGCTTATAGCCCAAGACCTGAAAAACATTCAGCTCCCTGACTTGCTGCACAATGGCTGGAGAGCAATCTCATGGCCTTCAGACTAAAGGCATTCAAATCAGGCTGAGTTCATTCCAGCCAAAGTCTAAACTAGATAATGAGAAGACAGTCTCACTGCATGCTCCTTCCCTTTTGTTTTCACTTTAAGGATGACAGATACCCCACAGCCACTGAGGTCTTTTAGACTGGAGGAGCCCTATTCTGGCAGCCACGTAAGTTCTCTCAGAACCTGTGAGAGTTTATTATTTTCCCTTAAAATCACAGCAGCTCCTTTGCTTATTACTATGCAAGGATTTCTGCTTTTTTAAAAAACACAAGGTATTAACGTCAGTAGAAGAAAGCCTGAAGTTGCAAACACTCAAAGTTTAAACACCAGTAGTCCTTTTATTTTCTCAGTCATCTTCAGCACTTGGCACTGGTGGCAAAGACAACATCCAACAGTGAAAGACATGGGTGAGTGAGGTACTGTGTAGGGTTAAGTTGCCCATCAGTACAACATGAGTGCTCCCTTCAAAGAGAGATTGAAGGAGAGAATTTGTAGTTCTGCAGGCACCTGGCTCACTTTTTGGGAGGGGAACATCTACAAGAGGATCCCGTGTAGATCCCCTGCTGTCTAACAAGCTGCACACTCATGCACGCTGTGCATTTCAAGGCTCTCTATTCTTGCTGCCTCCTTTCTTGGAGGCACAAAACTCAAATTTAATCCTCTATTCCTCTTTCAAACTTGCCTCAAGTCATTGTATAACCCTTCTTTCAGTAAGAAATCAGACTTCAAGGTCCCCAGCTGGTTTCTGAACAAGAAACTGAAACAAATCTGAACTGCTGTCTCCCCCCAGTGTCAGCATTTTTTTTTGTTCAAGGCTGGAATTGCAACACATAGGATCCCCAAGGGTAAAAAAAAACCTGCTGTAACCTATCCATAGAACCATTTGGTTGAAAAACACCTTTAAGATCATCGAGTCCAACCATAACCTGTCTGCTACTAAGCCATGTCTCTAAGCACCTCATCTACCCATCTTTTAAATACCTCCAGGGATGGTGACTCTACCACTTCCCTGGGCAGCCCATGCCAGTGCCCGATAACCCTTTCAGTGAAGGATTTTTTCCTAATATCCAATTTAAACTTCCCCTGGCACAACTCGAGGTCATTTCCTCTTGTCCTGTTGCTTCTCACTTGGAAGAAGAGACTGATCCCCACCTCGCGACAACCTCCTTTCAGGTAATTGTGGAGGGCAATAAGGTCTCCCGTCAGCTTCCTCTTCTCCAGGCTAAACAACCCCAGGTCCCTCAGCCACTCCTCACACTTGGTGCTCCAGACTCCTCACCAGCTTCATTGCCCTTCTCTGGACACACTCCACTGCCTTGAAGTCCTTCTTGCAGTGAGGGGCCCAAAACTGAACACAGTGTTTGAGGTGCAGCCTCACCAGTGCTGAGTACAGGGAAAAATCTATGCTATCCAGTGATAGCATAGACCAAAACTCTACCCTGATATATCAGAGAACAGCTATTGCTTCAGATTTGGGAATGGGTAAGATCTCTTCTTATTTTGGAAGCCCTAGGCTATCAGCCTGCTGTGACACCCATCACAAGCTCCAGGGCTTGTTGATGCTGTAGTGCTACTCTGAAGTTATAGAAAAAAAGCAGCCAGGTTGGACCAGATTTGAAGTCTTCCATGTACAAGGAGGTTTTCTGACCTGGCTGTAGAGGCAAAAGGGTGGTGATGTAGAAGACTTCTGAGGAGCCTCCCGAGAGCTGCTTTCTCCCCAGCTCAAGCCAGGAACAAAAAAAGAGGTTCCTTGTGTTAATTCCCTTCTTGCACACATTTGGCAAGGTAGGGTCCCCAGATTTTAATGCCAGTCTTGACTGCTTTGGCTGCTAAATGACTTGCTTTAGAGGGAGGCTGTGTACCTTTCATTCTGCTTACAGAGCAATTGTATTGAAGGGGAGAATACCTTTGCTTCTAGTTTAAAAAAAAAAAAATCAGCTCATTATTACTACTGGTCTAGAAAAGTCTATGCTTGACTGAGAGGCTAGAAAGAATCCACTGGGGCCAATATTCAAAGGCAACCTGTGACAGCATGGAGATAACACACTGCTTACTTTTGAAGCTGGTGGACACTACACAGGCCTGACAATTTCCTGTTAAGGTTTGGATGTGTGGCTTAGTTAAGTGTCTTGGTGCATTTCCCTCAAAAGCTGTACCAACAGAGGTGGTGAGCAGAGTCTGTTCTCACTGAACACCACAGAGCCATTTAATTGCATTACCATTCAATTCCACGCTTGCACAGACAGGTGGTTGCTGAGACCCAGCAGAAAACTGCTGTTTTACAACAGTACTACAAATTCCCTCCCTTGGCAGTCCTGAGGCTGCCCGCAGCACAGATACTGCCCTATTCTGGGGATGGGTTGCTGCAATACTTACATTCACCAGTCACCAAGGTGACCGCATGAACAGCGAGATTTTAAAAATCACTGCAGCTCCCAGTAACTCCACAGCAGGAA
>NW_010158076.1:9322-19338 GCF_000695765.1 Mesitornis unicolor
GTATCAGCTGCACTCAAGCCTAGCCAGGTAACATTTGTGAGACTGACACGGCAGCAGTGTGCCCTGGTGCGATCACAGCAGCACCTCAGCCTGCAGCTGCAGGGAGAGGGCAGGAGCGAGCCATCCCAGAGGCCTCCCACATCCTGCTGGACTCCCAAGGCTTCTCCAAGGGCGCTCCACCACTCCTCTCCCCACTTCACTGTCAGATTTCAGCTTCACTTTAGCTTCCAGAAGATACAAGGATCTAGGAAGTGCTTTGTAATGGAAATGCAAAGGGAAATATGAAGGGAAAGGTGAAGGCAAAAGTACCCGCTGGCACTGCTACACACGCCTAAGCCTTTATTTCTATGAAAAAGAAATCTACTCTGTTGATTAACCTACCATGACCAGGTTAGCTTATTCTCCAGGATTTGGTGTTATGGCATATGCAGGAACAGTCAGCAATTGTAATGAAAGCCCTCTCTGCTTCACCAGCCCAGTAGTAGAGTGGCATACACAGTTCTCAGATATTGTGCATAGCAAAATATTACAATAAACCTCCTAGCATGAAACATCCTCAAAGGCGACACTGCAATATGCATTAATCTAAGGAAGTCCTAGGTGCAAAAAGTGGTTTGAAAAAGACCTGCCTGGAAAAGTTCCTCTACTAAGCTTCTTCGTCTGGATTCAAAAAAGGGCTCACAAGTCTCAGATTTACACCTCTGCAGTCAGCAGTCACTCTGAAGAAGCTGCACTGAGCCCTCCCCATTTCCTTCTGTCTGTCCATGAACCTTGTACACACACACAATGGATTCATATTGTTCTTCTCTTTAAAACCAGCCACCTCCTTGAAGCTAATCTTTAAAAACTGCCTCCCCTGCAGCTCTGACTGTAGTGTCTGAGTAAGCAGCAACCAAGGCCACTACTTTTTTTTCTCTTAGAAAGGATTTTTTATTGCATAAATAGAGGCTTAGATATTTTGCTGTACATATAAAAAGTTGAGATACAATTTAAGTGAATGTTACTCTTGAGGGTTTTACTCCTTTGACACATCCTTCACCTACAGGAAGGCTTCGTTCTCCCAGTAAAGGAATCCAATGCAAGCTGCCAAGTGTCAGAAGATCTGCAGGACAGGGAAACAGCAATGAGAACAGCAGGCACAATACGCTGGCAGCACATGGGCTAAATCTGCCTGCCCACGTGGCACACCGCAATCGGAGCTAATCACAGCTCTGCAGTGCTGACACTGGAGAACACTTTTAGGGTGGGAGAATTCACCCCTTCTTGCAATCCCATTATAGAAAGATATGGCTGACAGTCCTAGAGATGACAGAATTTAGGAAGGACTGGGCCTCTGGTGGACAACACTGGGTGACTGGGCAACTAGGGTATTTTCTGCCAAATCAGAGAAGCTTTAATGCCAGACACTCAACAAGGTGCATGTCACAAGCTGAACCCAGAGGCCTTGTGGGACGAGCTTGCTACCCTGGCACAGCAACCCCTTGGGCTACAGACTCTGCCAGGCAGAACGCCCTGGGCCCAACACTGCAGGCACAGCCCAGTATGGTCTGCTCATGTGAAGCAGCTGGCTTGCTCACTTGCAGGGCAGCCCATCTCTCATTTGTTTAGCAATAAAATTCCATATAACTTACTCTGCCTTATTCTGCAAAAATGGAAAGAAGTGTTCTCACAGCATTTTCCAGTGGCTAGCTAAACTGATTTAAAATAAAGCTTAAAATGGCACAAGTCTGCCCAGAGACAAGTCCTCAATCTGTAAGAAGGAGACTGAAAAACATCTTTGTTTTCGTTGTTTTTTCTGTGTGAATGAACCACTTTGTTCCCATGGTTATTTTCAGGGCCTCATTTCTAGTCACAATATCCAGCCCTTGTTGCATTAAATAAAACAGTGATAGGTTTGAAATCAAAACTAGTAAACATTTCTAAAAACTGAAACTTCTCAATATGTGAGGTGATGACCTCGAAAGGGGAAAGTACGTTTTTTAGTTTAATAAAGAGTAACACAACATCAAAATCCCACTGAGCTTACAAAGGGCAGGCAGGAATAGAATTCCCATTTTGCTGCAGAACAGAGATGTGAAACAAACTGATACAAAAATCATATACTAAACAAGTCAGGGAACACAATCTTAGCACTAGGCAGTACTCATTTTGCTAATGAACTTGATTCAATGAGGTAATGATTGCTTCAACTCTGAAAACAGAGAGAAGGAATTCATCACATGGGGAATGAAAACCCAGAACTTTAAGAATTTTTTTCATGTTAATTTTGCTCTCTTATGCAGAAAAATGTCAGTTTTTCTCAGTGAAGTATATATAGTGGTACATAGCATTTCTGTTACCTTGGCAAGTTCCATGGTATGAGATCTGGCCCTTCCAGCTCAACTATCTATAACTTGTCATGTATTTAACTAATACGGAGCGGTTGATTCTTTTTTGTCTTCATTAGGTGACTTAAGGCCAAGAGGTCTTATTGTATCAGCCTGCCTGGCTTGCCTCTCATGCATTTTTTTTTCCCAATTTCACCATCTCTTTATGCATCAGGACTTCCTGTGCAACTGGTTGGGTGTAAAAATTCAGAGAAATTAAGAGCAGAGAAGCAATATTGTGCTAAGATCTCCTAAATCACAAACCATGGCTGCCAAGTTTTCTGGTGATAACTGCAGTTCCTGCAAAGAATGGGCATGATACGGGTGTGCGAGTATGCTGAAACATCACAGGAGACAAATATTACAAGAACTCAGATAATGGTGATAGCTCTAATTGCACAATCCAAATGCATCCAAGCCAAAACATAATGGGATTAATATGTCAATGCCATTATGGAACACCAAGATGTGGAATAAATTCTGTACCTGAGAGACTCTTCAATCATCCTTCTTCTCTGCTTCTCTTTTCAATTTCTCTTCACGTTCCCTCTTCAGTTTTTCTTCAATTTTTTTGCTCTGGTACATTTTTACTCCAGCAAATGCTAAGCAAAGAATCAATGTTTTAGCTGCCAAAATGTACATCAGCAATGGGAAATTCTCCAAAGCCTGAAATGCAAAATAATCTATTTAGGCAGTTACTGGAACACTTGGACAATTAAAAATGAAGCTACAGGGATGCTATACAGCTTCCTACAGCAAAAGCATTATTCAAAGCAATGGTAATACTCCTCTGTTCATGCTTTTTTTTTTGATAGGAAACTTTAAACTAGGCAGATCAATGTCTAAGGGAAAGGACAAAACCAAGTTCACTTCACTTAAATTCGTATCTGAAGCCCCTTTGAACAGGTCTTTGTTGCTTTTGCTTGCTTTACAGCAAATGGAATACTGGCACGATCCAGAGCTGTAAAAGGGTAAGAACTATCTTAGGATAACTGTAAAAGTGGAAATGCTTCTGAGCAATTCTCACACGAGCCACAGATCTGTGCATATCAGCTATCAGATGTGATCTCCAAAGACACTTCTGTGCTCCTAGAAATTTTAATCCACGGTAGTTTTGCAATTACATTGCCCAGATCTGGAAGGTATAGATAAGTACTTTTAAACCAGAAGAAAAGTAAAAAGCCCACAGCCTCCAGTGATTCAGTTTCAGGAGTTTTTAATGCCTGGAACCACTGAAATTGCACAATATGTTTCAATGATATAAAGCATGCTACTGTAAGTGCACACGGTGTGGAAAATAAAGTGCAAATGGGTAGCACTGTGAACTCGGAATACAAATACAAGAGTGGCACAGACACTCAGTGAAAGATGTCAGTTCCAGAAGGATATTGAAGGTACGTGAACTTCCCAGCCCACTACTTCAAAGAGCTACCTGGCCAGCAGGACGGGTCCAGTCTTTCAGTGCTGCACAGTAGGTTCTCCCCCTTAGCAAGCCTCCCAGTACCTCATAAGGATGTTTGGCCACTGACAAACTACTGAATTTAGAAAAAACTTTGTATCCATACACCATTAGTGTGGCCCCTCAAAGTCTACAAATCAGAGGTTCAAGTGGGGTCTTTTATAACACTGATGCGAGCTGCACATTACCTTTGACATTAGATCACTCCTCTAATTTTGAAATAAACCATCATCCTCTCTATCAACATCCCCACATATTAATAAGTGGCAATCTCTTTAAACCACAGCTCTGCAACACCAGAAAGGTAAAGCCAAGGCTTGGCGTTAGCATTGCTTTCTTGATAAATGGTTTGATTTAACATGTTAGAACCATTAGTGCAAGAGGTATTTGCTCAAACATTTCTATGTCTTACATACGTATCTCCCAGTTTATGGCCCAGATACTCTAAAAGACATAGTGGAGAAAACACCCTCCAGTAATGAAAGGAGCTGAGGAAAGAGCCGCTGGAGAAAAGCCTGGAAAGAAGGAAGCCAGGAGGAACAGAAGCAAGGAGAGCAGAGTTTGCCTGCCACTGCTGCACTCAGGCCTAAAATACAAGGTCCTGGCAGCGAGTTTTGGAGCCAGCCCACAAGATGCAAGTACATATGGCAGGAAAGGACAACAACAATGAATTCTCTGTCCCTGAGGTGCAGAGAGTGTGGTGGTTAAACAACCTTCACCCAGGCAAGGAAACCATCTTTAAAACACAGGACTCACCCAACCGCATCTTACATGCTTGAAAGAGCAGAAACCCACTGCTTTATGAATGTGAAACATCCTCACCTTCCAGTTAAATGCCACCATCTTGGCTGTGTGATGATATTGTCCGTCCCGCAGCAGGCTGCACCCAGCACTGATGAGTGTCACGCTTCTAAAGGAACAGACCAAGGCAGAAGCATCTTGAAGAAATGAAAATTTAAAAAAGATTTAGTCAATCCGTTTCTACTCAGCATGTCCACCCTGCTCCTCTCTGACAAGCTCATCTGCTGCAGAGCGCCTGGCAGCGTATCAGAGCCACATGGCTCAGGAATGACCTACATTGGCCTTTCTGGAGCTGAGTGACAGGAGCAACATCCGTGCCGCTGAAGGACAGGAGTTTGACAGACCCCGGGCAGGTGCCAGACTTGTGCAGAGTGCAGGCTGGGCTTCCAAAGCATGCAGCACATCCCAGCAGCTGCCCAAGCAAAAACCCAACGCTGCCTGCTTTTGAAAGCTTGACAGGAGCGCACATCACACTGCCTCACCGACACTTGAGATGTACCAGAGAGAAGCACATCCAGAAGAGCTGTTTTGTGGGTTTTAAGCCCACTTGCCCTGTTTGGAGCACAAATGCCTAATAAATCCTAGTATCTGATATCATTTATCAGTTCTCTCTGATTTACTAATAAATTAAATTCTCCATGCAGCTCATAATAACACAGAAGATCACTCACTGGATCCTTTGTGTGGTCAATGCACATTTCAGAGCTGAATTTTGGGGCTGAGAAATGCCCGAGGGGATGCTGCAGGCTGCAGCACACAGCCACAGCACTGCCCTCTGGTCCCTGCTTGCCACTCCACTAGCACTGACACCATTTCAGCTGCTGGATTTCAAATTAAGTACATTTCCATGCCTGACCCCCTGGAGGTGTTTCCTCTGTGTGTAACAATAGAGCAGCTGTCGAAAAGCAGGACAAAGCCCTGCAGCTTAGTCCAAACCTTCACCAGCAGCTGGGCTGAATAAATCACCACCACACCACAATAGCTGCTGCTGACCTTTCTTCAGAAACAGGGAGTCAAGTAAATGTTCTGGCAGTCCCTGTGCTGCTCAGCCAGCTTCTTCACAGATGACCTCATTTCTCTAGCTAGGGTGTCCTCTTCTCTCCTCTTCCTCCAGCTGCAAAACCTCACCCTCCAGAGACCACCCTGGAAATGTCCCCACAGAGAGACACCACCAGTGATCTCTGTTGCAGAGACCAAACTATACCGAAGCAGTGGTATGGCCAACTTGTCATTCAGTATTTACTGTGTTGATCCTGAGTTGTGCAGCTCCCTTTTCCCATTGATAAAATGTCAGAGCAGCTGTAAACTAATGAGTCAGTAGTGATATACCTTGGGGAAAAAAAAAAAAAAGGCATTTTAACTTCTGACATTTCCTCCAGAATTTCAGCAACCATTAAGATCTGAAGTCTCCTGGCAGATGGTCACAGCAAAAGTCCCACATCAGAGCAGAATCCAGTTCTCAGTGCATGGCTCAGATGGCCACATGCTTCTCAGTGAAACTCAAGTTACTCAAGCCTGGTCTGATCTGAAGGGACTGCAGTGTCCTCATCTCAAAATGCTGACTTGGGTGGGGGCTTCATCTGACAGTCTTCACTTTTCTCCTAAATTGTTGTAAATTCTGTGCTTCAGTCAGAATCAATTTTGCAACATGTTGTAAAAAGGCAAGAATTCAGCCATTCAAAGACAGGCTAGCATCTGGCATACGATGCTGAAAATGGGGTTTTAGTGATTTTTTACATACAGAAAAAGTTTTAGACTCAGCAACCATTATGTGAGCCCATCTGTGGGGTCTGATTGCAGGGTACTATCCCACCAGCAACACACAGCATATAATGTGTATCACAGTGTGCACTCTTGCAAATGGTTTTGGTTGTGAGTTGATTATTTAAGCATTCAGCGCAATGCTTCTGTATTATTTCCTCTGTGCTGAGACAGGAGCCTGAATTGCATATGCACCAGGAGTACCTGCACTGAAGTCACAAAGGATGGGAAGCAAGTAAATTCTCTTTGCTCTGAAGAGTGGTGTTTTGAACCAAAATGGCTCCTGTGAGAGCTGACACTTTTGATGGTCCATCCTCAGTGTTTTCTGGAGTTGGAAATGAGTGGGGAAGCCACCGCTGTCTCCATGTTGCATTCCCACATACTGTGCCACCTGCCTCTGGTGGTCAAGCACTTCTCCTCATTTCACCTCTTGATTCCTCCAGTCTCCATTTTGATCCAGACCTTATTAAATACAGCTGAAACACCAGGATGGAAAAAAACACGTGGAGCTGGGGCACAGGGCAGGGAGAAGAAAGTGGGAAACGGAGAAGAAAAGGCAGGATTCACTTCACGTTTGAAAAAACCAATTTGTTAGCACTGAGGTCATCAATTCAAAAGAAAAAGCTCAGACACTGTACTTTCAAGGTTGTGATATCTTAAAAGCGTGCAGGCAAATAAACAGCTGAAGTTTCATGTTTGCCTTTTCAGAGGCAGATAAGGCACAGATAGGAGTTTAGAACACATCGACAGGCAGGCATTGTTCGTTCCCCAGGAAATGCAAGCTCCCTTAACAAACACAGTGCTACTGCGAACAGAGACTGGGCCCCACGGAAGGTCACTATTACCTTCCCTCACAAGCATGGAGGTCTCGTGTTGAGCCACGTGAGAATGAAACAGTGAACAGAGTATTAGGCTCTGCCTGAAGCCTTGCTGGAGACTCTGTGACACTCTCGTACTTGTACGCACCTATGCAAGGTAGGGATAAACTTACATTACTCTCACACGTATCCGTGGCTTTCTTCACTGTGCACCTCAAAATCATCAGTCTATTTACACTCAGACCTCTCTGAGAAGCAGATCAAACTACTGCAGACAAGAAAGGGAAGAGTTGCCCATACCACACACCTCAGTGCTGTACTAGCATATCTTCAGTTAGCTCTAAGTGCTGTGAGGTCTTCTGGGTCCAGAGCAGGCAGAGAGAGTCACCAACGCTGCCCTCGAGGCTTGTGTCCTCAGCAGAGCTGAACAGCTCTCAGGGAGGGCTGCACCAAGTCCCAGAGCTAGACTTTAGCTGATACCAGCCCCAGGATCTCTGCACAACACTGTGTTGTGCAACACAAGCCAACCCAGACAGACTAAGGAGTTAGGCCCCAGTCAGATGGGAAGTCTGTGGTAGAGCACAGAATTGAATCCAGGTCTCTCAGCCACTGAATTACAGCTCTAGTCCCACTACAGCAACCACATCACAGCCCAGCCACTCGCTCCATTGTTTGCTTATGCAGCGGCAGAGTATCAACCAGCCTGCGTGCACCAGAAAACATCTACACAGGCATCTGGGTACTCACAAACCCACTTGAGTTGTCTTGGCTGAACATCTCACTCAGCCTGCCAGTAACTCCATCTACTCAACAAAGTGGGATTTGAGATATTCTTTTGTCTACTGGGATTTCTGAGCAACTCCATTTTACCCCCTTTGTGAAAAGCTGTAAAAGTCACCAGCCTCAGAAAGCAGAGGGCTCCTAGGGTCATTTGACTGCATTGAAAATGGAGTGATGATCGAGTACATCCTGAGCTAGAAAAGGGGTTTCACTCCACCTGCCTCTTGCTGCTTTCTTTAGCGCACATATTTCAGGAAGCAAAACGCACGCTTCCCATATGGACAGTCACTGGAGGACCCACCACTAAACATGACCTGCTGCGTCAGGCTAAGCATCTGCAGACACCATCAAGCTGCCTTAAAAAACAACAAAAAAAGCCTAGTAGGTCATGGGAAAACACAGTAATATGGCAAAGCCCAAACACTGCAGAGAAATACCGTGGAAGCAACTGTGAGGCAAAGTTGGTGCACTAAGAATCCATCACAAACCACAAGACACCACAGTTAAGTATTAAGTCAGAAGCACTAAAACTTCTGCACATTTACAGCCTCTACGTCTAGGTATATCAAGACATCACTCCATAAAAAGACCTGTGTGACCACTCAGTTGATACTAGTGTCATTGATAAAGAAATTCCTAAACTAACACCAACTCAAGGAACATCAAAATCATAAAGCTGTGTAAGATCTTCATACCTGAAGAAGCAGAAATGAAAATATTATTGATTCCTCTGGCAGCTCCTCACATGCTCCAGACTCTGGAAAATAAGAACAGAGCAGATGGGATGTATCAATCATGGCTCCTGGATTTAAATAAAATCAAATCTAAACAGAAAACATCTGTGGCACATCTGACTGTTCCACCGTGGGTCCCAGGGCATCATTTCACCCACATCCCAGGTGTTTGCAAGCTGCAGGCCCTCGCTTGCTGCCACCATGTTGCCCTAGGAGGGTCTGCTGGGCTGGCAGCCTCCCCTGCCTCCATCCTGACCCCAGCTCTATCCTGGTCTCTGGTCTCCCTTCCTGATCCCTAGAACACCAGTGCCCAACACAGCTGGCAACCCACACACACACTTGAGGAAACCTTTTTTTGGATTTTTGTTTGGTTTGTGTTTTTTTTAACAAATAATAACTTTAGTTCCCTATTTCTTACTTATTTGCTTCAGTTTTGTTTAAGAAATCAGCAAAACCTGGCAGATCCACACACAGCAAGGCACACTTTGAGGCAGTTGTGCACTGAACCCTGCAGCAACTCGCAGGGAGATGGCCGAGCAAGGCCTGCCTGTGGTTTTTAGCCAGCAAGCGTGTCTCCAGCAGCTTTTAAACCTCATGCTCCCTCATCCGAAAAGCGGCCGGGAAGCCATAGGTTATTGCCAGGGAGCTTCTGCAGGGGCCTGTAGGAGGGGTCAGGCAGGCGGGCAGGCAGGAGAGCAAGGAAGTGGGGCTGAACGGGTAGGCTGGGCAGGAGCAGGCAGGCAGGAAAACAGGCAGAAGGGGAGGACAGGCAGGAGAAGGCTGAGGCGAGTGGAGAGTTCTGGGGCTGGCACACAAGGGAGCAGGCCGGAGGGCAGGCAGCAGAACAGGCCGCGTTGAGACGGGGACACCCCCTCGCCTGCCCGATCCCGCCCGGCCCCCCCCGTCTTTCCCCCGCACGGTGCCGTGAGCGGCCGCGCCAACAAAGGGGGTGGGGGAAGGCCCGCGGAACGCATCTCCTACCTCACCGGGCGGCCATGGCTCTGGGCGGGAGGGCGCGACAAACTACATCTCCCAGGAGAGGCCGCGGCGGGGCCCGCCGGGGTAGGGAACCAGCTGAGCGGCCGGCTGTCCCCGCCTTCCCTCGCCTCGGCGGCAAACCTGCTCTGCCCTGGCCGCGAAGGCTACAGTAGCCCTGTTTCTTCCGGAAAAAAAAAAAAATTCCGAGTTAAAGCAATTCCCACAGGCGTGAAGGCCACAGCACCGGGCCTGGGTAGCTTCTGGGCCCCTCCACCCGCTCGGGACAGTACCAGCACCAGCGTTCTTCCTGCGGCGGGGC
>NW_010158076.1:19546-22607 GCF_000695765.1 Mesitornis unicolor
TGGGATCTGACAAGCCTTCCCCAGGCTGAGATTATTCAAAGGTGCATTACTCTGCCAGCAAAAGGCACATCTGGAGTGCGGCAGCAGCTGCTACGCCAGATCTCAAGACCAGCCTCCAAACCAAGCCAAAGCTTCCCAACAGAAGAACCGCTTTTCATTTCTTTTTAACAGGAGCGACATAAAATTGTCAGAAAGGTAGCACCAGGCATGGCAGAATCGTTTCAGCCAAAAACTTTCTAAAAACAAACTAGTCCACATGCTAGACAGCCAGCATGGGAACTTTTAGCTTAAATTATTTAAGTCTCGCAACATGAATGAGAGCTAAACCCAGAGTTTTACAACAGGAAGCATATTTTAATACTGGAAGTGTCACCAGTTCTGCTTCCAATTATTCCCATGAGAGCCTGAAAACCCATTTCCCGGCCAGTGGAAACCAGTACCCAACATGGGAAACACTTAGGAAGCACAGCAATGAGACAGCCTTGATAGCTGGATATAGAAATCCCTCCTCTGAAAGCCACAAGGTAGGATCTCTGTGGTTTAGGCTGAACCTTGGCTGATGGGATGCAACCAGTGCCTCTGTCACCCAGCTTGCATCCCAGGTAGGCAGATTGCTCTGGAGAAACAAGGAGCAGCAGAAGAGACAGCTTGGCCAGCTATGGACTTGAGGACAGATGAACCTCTGGAAGTTGCGCTGAACAATCAGGACATGCTCCTAGGTGAGACTGGTAGTTTAGCAGCTCTTGTGCTATAAAACAGGCCTTGTCAGAAGGCCATGAGTCAATCTTTGCTGCCAGTGAATAATGAAATCAAAATGGGAGCCAGATAATTAAAAAAAGAAGTTTGGAATGAATGTCTGTAAGTATAGGTTACCTCCTATGATTCATACCATAACACAGTATTCAGTCAAGAGATGGGATTTTGATCTTTTGCTGTACGTTTTCAAGTTATTTTTAAGATGGGCTTAAGTCATACAGTTTGGATCTAAACCAGTGCTTTTGACCACTAATTCACAGTGATTCTGAGGTGGGAACATCCAGATCTGCTTCTGGATTTAAAAAAACCCTAAAAAAAAAAGATCAAGTTATTCATTATCTTAGTTTTATTTTCCTGAGTAACAGAATATCAAAGCAAAGCACAATCATGCATTTTTCTTGGATGTTCCCCGAGCAGCTGTACCAAAGTCATCATGGGAAACGGTAAAGCTGATTTCCTCAGCAATCCGTTCCACATTGATCCATCTGTTAATTTAGTGAACAGTTTCACAGTTATTTGTAATCCCAGTGAGTTCCCTGCATGTGGCTTTCTGCTTTCCTCATCGCTGATGTTTCTAAAAAGTCAAGGTGATCCAGGGCTTGTTTTGTCCCTTGCACCCAAGTTTTCATGGATGACACACTTGAGGTCCTCTCGATTCAGAACCTGGCTTTTATACTTCTCGCCCCAGTCCTCGACGATGTACTGATGATAGGGGTCATTGGAGTGCTCTCGCCTCTTTGATTTCACAGTACTCACCAAGATTGCCACAATAATGAAGGAGAACATCCCAATCATCACCATCAAATAAAGGATAACATAGTCAAAGTTTTCAGCATCAACCTTGGCTTGCAATTTATCTGCCGCTTCCGTCATGTTTTTCCTCCAGCCATTCATGTAAGTGAGAAAGGTTTCTTTGAAAATATCTTCCACCGCCCAAGTGAAGTTTCGCATTTCAGCCATCCTTGCAAGTTACAGCTACTAAAGACAACATGATCGTTATTTTAATAGAATTTGTCTGCATTATGACAATTAAATAATAATGCCACTTGAAAGTGTAGTACCAATTTTAGATCAGCTGAGAATCCCCATCTCTGAGTGGTTCAATATGTTCAGGGACCCAAGGAGGTTCTACTGCTCTCTCAGGTCACTTTTTATCTGTGGGAAGCCAAATGTGCCTTGGTGAAGACCAGTGACTGTAGGCCTCCATGACCCTCATTACAGGGGTCAAGGCCCTCCCTATTGAGACAGTAGTTCTCAAGAGCCTCTGAGAAAAGCCACTGTCCTTTTCTGCCTTTCCTGCATAAAGAGGAGGGTGTGACTGCATTGCAGCCTGTTAGCCTGCAAAAAGCAAAGGGCCTGGTACAGCATTTCAGTCTGATGCTCCTGTATAGCACCCGTCCTTCAGTGCTTCAGGCCAACCAAGTCCTACATCATCTGGCAGAGCTTCCACAAAAAGTCACTTGATCTCAGTGCAATCATCAAGCAACGATGAGCTTACTGCAGCCTTTGGTAAAAAGCAGGGAATTTTCATCACTAATAAGAAATTGCAATGTCTTTTGAACTGAAGTTCAGCAATCTATCTTCCTCTGCTTTTTGGACTAGCCTTGCCAGATCAGCATGCACAGGACATACAAAGAAGGGCACATACACAGAGGAGCACAGGTACAGATGCATGTAAGTCTGCAGTTACACACTCACACACACTCAAACATGGGGTGTAAAGGTGATCTAATGAAACTAAGCAAGCTATAAGCAAATCCAAATACAAACAGCCTTGAAACCTTTTTGTGTTTAAAATCTCTGCTTTTTTTTCAGTCAGAACAAAAAATCACTATGCTTTTTCAATAGGAAATAAAGAATTAACAGTAGAAACTTACCTTTCCAGTGCCCTTCTCTAGTGAGATTCACGATAACACTCAGGATTTTAAAACTCCACTGAATAATATGATTATATTCTCGAAAGGAGCAGAGATATCTTAAACTTTAAGTAGCCTCCAGCCTGCACAAGGCTATAAGCAATTGTCTGCTAAGTCAGTGCCTTCTACTGCATGCTTTATGTTTATATTAAATTAAACGCTAAATCTAATCTCACCTGGAAAGTCAAATATTGGCCGACAGCTTACATCAGTCATCCTGTCAGATGCTGAGTAGGACTCTTAATGCTTTTTACTGCAATTTCATATACTGTAAAGGAGCGCTACTGTGCTTTCTACAGGTAAACATTGATGCAGCTTGATCTTTGTTGACACAGACAGAAGAAGAGTAAAGATGAGCTCTGCAAAACAATAATAATAATAATAATAAT
>NW_010158077.1:0-8321 GCF_000695765.1 Mesitornis unicolor
CACACACACACACACACACACACACGCAAAACAAAATATCAGCCCCTTGCAAAACCACATCATCTTGCCTCCCTTCAGATTTTGGGGGTGGGGGGTTGCCTGCATTTAGCACTAAATGCACAACGTGTATCCCGAGCAAGCCCCCCCGCGTCCTTGGAAGCTGGGCCTGGGCGAGGGCCCTGCAGCTACACAGGGAGGATGCGTGGACGCCTACACGTGTATGTATGCAAGTATACATACAGACATATATCCCATATGTAAAATATAGAGATGACCTGTGGTCATGCTTTCACAGTCTAAGGTAAAAAAAAAATCCACTTGAGAGTATATATATATATACATTAAAACCCGACTCCTCAGTGCTAGAAGCTAAAGCCACTCCATTTGAAGACCTCTCAATGACAACGATAGATGGCAACTACGGAGTATTATAAAAAATCACACATACTTAAAGAAAACTCATTGCAAACAACTGACCTATATTTACAATACTGCTATTACTTTGCTTGAATGATCTTGTGCGCGTATGTCAGACATTTACAAAAGATTTTTCGCTCCATTCTGATCATAAAATAGATACTGATCTCCAGATTTCTAATACTTTTTCACAACAATACCTTTCCTACGCAGGCACTTAAGTGTGACAAAAATAAGGGCCTTCTTTTTTTCCAGAAAATCCATTTTTAATTAACAGGAGGATTAGATGAATGGGGGTTGACGGTTTACCATTTCAGTATAGCACTTCCTAAAACCAGAGATAAACCACGAACTTAAGTCCTCCACCCCCATCCCGGAATTAAACAGGTAAATACACTACAATACATCTGCTACAAACTTACTGTGACAAGTAAACAAATCAATCGCCTATGGACTTAAATGACTGCAAACTATAGAGAAGTAACGTGGTTTCTGAAAGACATTTATGACAGCCAAACAAGTTTCAGATATCAAATAATATTTTAATTTCTGAATACTTTCAATTTTCCTTGGAATATAACACACAAAGACTCGACCAAACAGTTCAGTTATTATAACTTTTACAGTATACAGAAATGTTGCACTTAAAAAAAAAACCTTCAGTTTTTTTAAACACAAAACTGTAAACTCTAAGATACTGAATCAATCACGTTATCTATAAGTGCCAACAGTGTTATTTTGTCATGCTGATTTCAATGGTATTTTTTAAAAAGGGAAAATATCAACAATTATTATAATACAAAGGGCTTGCAAATATACAAACAGATAGAGGAGTTTAATAACAATTCATGATGAACTATGTGGAACCCAATTCAAATTACAAAAGTTCACTTTGCTTGTTTGTTTGTTTTTAAAATCAAAACCGTAGTGTGTCTTGGACACAAATTCCTTCTACCTAGAATAAATCCCCACAGTTCATTTTTCTGTCCGAAATACCAAAAAAACCTAGATCTGGGGGTAGTTATATGTCACGTGTGGTTCATTCGGGTCTATATAATTATAGCTCTCTCAGCTTCAAGCTAGATTTTGGGTCACCACCTTAAGTGCGCTTCCATCATTGTGTTCTTGAGGGGTTTTTTCTCTTTTCCTTTCTTCCTATGATACTTTCGTGGACTCAGTTTTAATTCTTTCAGAACATATATTTTAAGGATACACAGTTTTTTTATTTTTTTTTAAAGAAGCCAAGGTTATATCAAAAATTATTATAGAACCACAGAATAAACTGGTTTGAAACCAGAAAAATACAAAAAAGAACAGCTATAGGTACATAGACACATAGGACAATTAATAATTTGGAAAAAAAAGACTTACTTTCTTCCGTTCTGCTAATTTTTTCTCCAAATTTCCTTTAAATGCACTTTAAGCGAGATTTTTTAAAAAGTTTACCCCAAAAAAAGAAAAAAAAGAAGAAAAAAGAAAAAAGAAAAAGCCCACCATCGTTTCTTTTCTTCTTCTTTCTCTTTTTTCTTTCTTTCTTTTTTCTTTCTCTCTTTTTTATTTTTTACAAAAAATGATAAGTAGCAAGTTTTTTTTTCTGAACGACACGGGAGTTTTTAATGCATTCTGTAAAAGTTCATTTGACAGTCTCTTTTTTTTAATTCACAGTCCATTAATTTTTTCCTGTCTTCTCTTAGCGAACTTGTAACAACCTTTTACATCCTTTCTTAGCAGAAGGAAATTTAAGAAACAACCAGAACCCAAATGTCATTTGCTTTCCTTTCACTCTTTTTCATCTCCCTTCTCAATTTTTTTTTTGAAATTTTTCTGTTATCTTTCTTTCTCGAATATTTTATTGAATTGACATATAAGGCCAGTTAAAACTGCTGCCAGACAGTAACATATCCCTGATTAGGGTTTCTATGGGGGTTTTACCTACCAAACGGACGAAAAACAATTGCTCTATGACAGAAGAGGAGACAGTGCGAAGGGAGGGGAGACGTAGTAATAGCTTCCCGAATCGTGTTGGCTGGTTGGGATACTGGCTCCTAACATACTCTTCCAAAGCACACTGTGACTTCTCCTGTAAACTTTCAACATGGGCTACATCAGAGAGACCACAGGCATCTAGAAGAAAGTGTATTAAAAAGAAAAAAAAAAAAAGAAAGAAAAAAAGAAAACAATCATCAGATTAAAAAAGTCTGGGTTTTTTTTAATTTTTAATTATTTTTTTTTTTTTATTGCTAGAATTAAGCGTAGATCGTGCGCCATCACCTCGCCCCCCAGAGTTAAAGTAGGATTTTACCAAAAGGGACAATCTCTTTCTGTGTACGTGTGTGTTTTTGTATTTCTCTCTCCTGGAGAGGCTCCTTTCGGAGTCAGAATCCCCAAGACTGGAGATTTCCAATGGCACGATAGACCAGAGGGGTTGACAAGGAGGTGCTGGCCAAGCGCAATTTGGTATATCTATATTTTTAGGTGCAAAGGCTGGGGGGCGGGGAAGGCTTGAGTCGAAAGGGGGAAAGGGAGCCACTATATCTCCCCCCCACACTTTGGAAAATAACTGGGGAGAGCCCAACCATGTGATGAGAAGCAATACTAATACTAGTGACAGAAATCATAATAGTAATAATAATAATAATAAAAAAAAATGGCCCAGCCAAAGATAATGGCGCCCCGGATCCAGCAACAGATTCTCCCCCAAAGAAGACAACGCGTTTTTCTTCAGTCTTTGAAACTGATTTAAGTGGCCCTTTAAAACTGATCTTGTCAGTTTAGCCTATTCAGAGGCAGCCATGCAAACTGTGATCTCTCTGTTCATTTGAGCTGTTTCTTTTCCCCCCTCTTTTCTTTTCTCTTTCTTTCTCCCCCCCCCTTCACTCCCCCCTCTTTTTTTTTTCCCTCTTCTTCTTCTTTTTAAACCTAAAGGCCCTTACAAGAAGAAAACTCCCTGATAGGGTCTGGACATTTTTTTTCCCTTTTTTTTTTCTTTCCCTGATACGCTAAAATACAATAAGTTCCCTTTAAATCAGAGACGTCTGTGCTGAAAGAGCACAGGTTGTGACCTGACCTCCCTGTGGCTTTCCTAGGCACAGGGCTAACACATGCATATTCTGCGAGTCATTAGAACCCAGATTTTTTTTTTTTCCTCTTAAAAGAGGCTGCAGCAAACATTACATGCATCTATGTGCGTCTGCTTTACATCAGGGAGTGTTATTGGGGTGCTGCAGAAGCTGCATGCATCACCCTGTTTTTTTAAAAATGTCTTTTTTTTTGCATGCGGCTATCTTCCCCAGAATCAGATAACAAGAAACGTTTATCTAGTTGGGAGGCAATTTACACGCCAGGCCTCACATTTTGAAAATAGTAATAAATTAAACAGTTACGACAGGATCGGACGATTGTTTTCTCAGAAGGCTAAAAAAAAAAAAAAAGGAAAAAAAAAGGAAAAAAAGTGATCTGGGAGAAAAGGCAGGATTGGAAATAAACTCCTCGGTGTGGGTGTGAGCTGGCCAGGGGCTGGGGAGGGATGGGAGCGTGTGTGGGATACAGCTAGGAAAATACATCCTAGAAAACGACCGAAAAATAAAATAAGCACACCTCTTACACCCCTTACCACTCGGGATCCCTGTCTCCCTCTGCCTGGATGTGCCCTGCTCATTGATCACCTTCGGACTTTAGCACCAGTAATTTGGTGTGGGGGGGAGGGAAAAAAAAAAAAGAGAAGTTTTTTATGTGTAAAGCAATAATATATAAAAGGAAGTTTAGGTCACGACCCAGAACCTGGACAAAGTCCAGAAAATGACTTCGTTCCCCAGACCCCCTTTAACACAACAAGGAGCGGATTGTGAGCCCTTCTTTTCCCACATAAACTACATTTTTTTCCTGTTTCCTGATATCAGGCTTTAAAAAACTCCGATGAGTAATTATTTTACAGGTCCTGCTTCCATTCATATGTTTATCGCGTGGCCACTTTCCCAAGCTATCAAATGAGTTGCAAGAAGAAATATATGTATTTCTAAACTTAATCCCAAAACTTCTAGGGCTCCAGCACACTGGGTTGCCGATGCAGCCTTAAAGTTAGCAATCTAAGATAACGTATTGCACAAATTAGCGAGCAGATTATTTTTTTTCCCCTCAAAAAAAAAATAGCCTCCAGAGTTAATATCAGGTTTATTACTCACCCAGGTTAAACTCTAGTGCAAGCTAATTAGATTTCACAACGCACTCAATTATTGCTTTATAACTCATGCACTATTTCTAGGCAGCAAAAGTTGACACATATTTCCCCCCTGCCCCCCCTCTTTGATTATCTAAGAAACACCTCGAGGTCTTTTCCTCGGGAGAGCCATGGCTGTCCTACCCCGGGATTGCACTGCGGAGCGGCAGCCCCAGCCTCCTCTGACTTTTTCCTCCCATTCCTGGTTCCTCATGGGAATGAGCTTTTCGCACCCGCTTCCCGCTTTGGACCAGGCAGCTCCTGCTGGGTACAAATGCAAACTTTTCCCCTTAGCTTCACTGACACAGAGCTGCTCGCTGCCACGTTCAGTTTAAATCAGAGACAGCTCTTTGGAAAGTTGATTTATTTTATTTTATGGGATGGCAGGGAACATATTTTAAACTCAGCTTTGCGCATTTAACTTTTTTTTTTTTAATTCAATTTTTAATCCTGCAGGGCTTTTTTCCCTTCCTGGCTGCCCATAAAATGCTCCTCTTTTTAAAGTGGTTGCACTGATAGGACGACTTGTATTTAACAACATCAAACAGATTTTGCTGCTGTTCGGATGCGTGTCATTAAATGCAACAACCCAGAGCTATACTGTTAAATAAAATATTATTTTCAATGGGAAAAGAGCAGTCTTTCGTGGCAAATGGGTGCCTCTCCCCGTGTCCCCTCTTCCCCCGTCCCCAGCGCTATTCGAATGAGATTGGGGTGTGTTTTGGTTGTCTTTTGTGTATGTGTGTGTTTTCTTTATTTTATTTTATTTTTAATTTTGCACTCCCTCGAAGATGGGATGCTCAGATCCGAGGACCTGAAGGGGAGATCACAGGGCACCGTTTCCTAAAAGGAAAGAGACCGCGCTGGTTCTCGGGGGGGTGGCAGGGAGCGGTGATAGGGTGTAGGCAGTAACACTTTGCAAAAGCAAACACTTCTCAGGGGGGGTCGGGGTGGGGGGAGAAGGAAAAAGGAAGAGCAAAGAAATGCTGCCTACCTGAGGTGAAGAGGACTATGGCCTTTAAACAGCTATATTCTGCGGAGTCGACATGCAATGCTTTCAGTTTTTCTACTTGCTCTTGGAAGATTCGTATGTGGTCCATAAAGGCGACCACTCGGTCAGCAGACATGGGCGAAGCGTGAAGGCCAGCAGCTGCCAGGAGCGGAGCGACGTGGAGGGGCATGGAGCACTGGGCAGCGTTGAGGACGAACAACTCGCTCCAGGTCAGCCTCAGGAGGGCCACCTGGTCTGTGATCTGGAGGTCTGGGAAGAAGGGGATATTCCTGGCCCACTCCACCGCGCTGAAGAGCATCCTAGCTGCCAGTTCACAAATGTTCTCGATGCCCATGATGTTGTTGGGTTGCATGCACTGACTGCCAAAGCGGGAGGTGGGGTAGGGCTCTGCTCTCAGAAGAAGGGAGATATATCCGGATAGGTAGGAATGGCAGTTGAGAGGGTCCCCGTTTGTCAAGGCGAACTGACCATGAGTTGGCTGTGTGGGTGGCATTCTGCCCCTCTGGACCGCTGCAGTAAATAAAGAAGAAACTACAGCTATTAATATCTGAATTGCGACCATCGGTTCACATACAGCCTGCTTTGTGTGCTGCTGCCGGCCTGGGTGACACAGTACCGAAGCAGCTGGAGGGGAAAGCAGGCATTTTTTCCCGAGGCAGAGTTCAGCCCGTACCCCGTTTTAAGGCTTCGCAGCCCCCAGGGTCAAGCCAAAGCAACAATAAAAGCTGAGCGATGCTGTCCGCTCGGCCAGGGCTGCCTGAAGGAACCCGGATCCTCACTTCCCCAAACATGTTACAATTCAGTTATTTCTCCTCCACACTTTCCACCACGGCCACCCCTCCGTCAAGAAATACATCTTTGTGTGCCCGGGGATTTTTCTTCATTACACCTAAAAGAGCTCATTGATTTGAGACTGGGGGGGAGCGGGATGAGGAAGGAAGGGAAGAGGGAAGAAACACTTCAGTTCAAAATCCCCGGCGCTGGTCCCACACGCGTTTCTCGCCCACTGAATATATTGTTGGTGCTGTTATTATACACCCCCCATTTATAAGAAAATATCAAAGGAGGCGAGTTCACCCCACAACATCCTCGGCAGGTCCCTCAGCCAGGCCGGGGGCATTATCCAAAGGCACCTTCCTCAGCTGCCCATGGAAAGTGGGCCTTTCATTTTGTTCATAAATTTACCCAGTGACAGCGAGAGAAAAAGGAGCGAGAAAAAAGGGCTCAGAGGCAGAAAGACGGCAAGAAGGGAGAACGTCTAAAAATGTGCTTGATTTATATTTGTTATCGCCGGTATTACAAGGTTAGTTACTCTTGCAGAAACACAAAGAGAGGAGCCCAGCAAGTCCCAAGCCCCCTAACCCTTAACCTACATAGCGGCGTCCAGACACACAGCACGCACTGGAAAACTGCAGGCTCACATTTCTCGTCTAATTTTATATCACAAAGACTCGACTTGCAGAGACCCGAGCACCCCACACTTACTTCTGGGCTGCTCCTTTCCTCTCTCTCCCCCTTACACCCGTCCCTTCTGCTCCCCTCCCTGTCTCTCCCGAAGGGACAAGAAAATAGGAGGAAGAGGAGAAAAGTGAGAGGATAACAGTCGGGAAAGGCAGGCACACGGCAATGGGGAGATATATATATATACACACACGCGGGTATGTGTATATATATATTTTTAAAGGAGGAAAAATCCGACTGGGAATCCACAGTGGAGTACTGTAGAGCCTCGGTAGGGTGAGTCCCATTGTAACAGTAATTTGAACCGCCTGTGTAAAATTGCAATCTAAGGCAGGGTGCTGGGGGATATATATACACACATATATACACACACATGTGTGTGCGTGTGTGCAGCTCGGGAGGTTGTGTGTGTGTGTGTGTGTGTGTGTACACACACGCACAGACACACACACACACACTCACTCCCAGAGCTGCTCGGGGGGACGGGGGGGACCGCTGAGCATGCAGGGGGAAACATGAAGGAAAAGCAAGAATCATCACCTCCCTCCTAAGCAGCGTGAAACTAAAAATCCACTTCCAATAAACCACCATCAGCAAAATCAAAACAAACACAAATCAATTACGAGTGCAGGAAGAAAGCATGCAAGAGCCCCTGCCTCCCCTGCCCACCCTCTCCAACACCTCTTTCTTTCATTACGAGAAAGTTTCTGTCTGTTTATTAGGGGGTGGGAGGGAGGGAGAAGAGGGAAAGGTTTTGGTGGGGTTTAGGGAGGGAAGTTAAAAATAATAAGAATAATAATTTAAAAAAAATAAAAACAACAAACCATCAACAAAACCCAAAACGCAGCGAGTGAAAAAAAAATTGCAAAACAAATGAAATCCCAATACCTTCCCGTCTCATGCCAACTTTGAGGCATTTTTTGAGGCGGCAGTACTGACACTGATTGCGGTGGTGCTGGTCAATGGGACAGTTCCTGTTGGCACGACAAGTGTAGCTGAGATTCCTCCTTACACTCCGCTTGAAGAAACTCTTGCAACCCTCGCAGGTAAACTGGCCATAATGTTTGCCACTAGACTTGTCCCCACAAACCACACATTCAATGTGCTGCTGCTGCTGCTGTTTGTCTCCTTGGTTCTGCTGGCTTGGCGGGTTGGTCTGAGCTGGCGTACTGGGAGGGCCCCCGGGCCCCGGGGTCTGTGGGGTGTGCGGGGTCC
>NW_010158078.1:0-1177 GCF_000695765.1 Mesitornis unicolor
GGCATTAAGGGGGTGTTGGAGGGTATTTGGGGTATTAAGGGTCACTACAGGAATATTAAGGTGGTTACTGGGAGGGTTAGGGGGTGCTGAGGGCATTAGGGGGGCAATAGGGAAGTATTGGGGGGATTGGGGGAATTAGGAGGGTATTGGGGGATATTAGGAGGTACTGGGGGGCAATAGGGGGGTATTATGGGGTATTAAGGGAGTACCAGGGGGATTGAGGGGAATTAGAGGAACCCCGGGGGGTATTTGGGGGGATATGGGGGGAAAAATGGGGCACAGGGGAGGGTCCCAAGCTGTGTGTGTGTGTGTCCCCCACCCCACCCTCAGTGACACGGCCGAAGAGGACGACGACCTCTACGACTGCGTGGAGGCCGAAGGGGACGATGGCGATGACATCTACGAGGACCTGATGAGAGTGGAGCCCCCTCCAGCGATGGTGAGTCCCCTCCCCAACATTGGGGACCCCCCTTTGGCCACTGGGGACCCCCCTTGGCCACTGGGCACCCTCTTGTCTCCCCCCAGTTGCCTGCATCCTCTCAAGGATGCTTGGGTTTCTTCTTGGTGCCTGGGTTCCTCCCAAATTTTGGGGTCCCCTCGGAATTCTGAGTGCCTGCCCTTGGGTTCCTGGGTGTCCCCCGGGTTCCTTGGTGTCCGCCTGGACATTGGGGTCCCTCTGTCCCCACAGAAGGTGGAGGTGGACCGGAGGCTCTGCTGCCTCCAGGAGTTGAAGCAGACGGAGGAGAGGTACACGGAGACGCTGGAGTCCATCTGCCAGGTGGGGTGGGGACATTGGGGACATTGGGGATGTTAGGGGTATTGGGGACGTTCGGGACATTTGGACTTGGCGGGATATTTGGGGCGTGGTGGGACAAGGGGACAAGGGGGGATATTGGGGACATCGGGGGCATTGAGGGCAGTGGAAACATTGGGAATATTTGGGGTATGGGGGACATTTGGGAGTATGGTGGGACATGAGGACATGGGGGAACATTTGGGATATCGGAGGCATGGGGGACATTGTGGACATGGGGACATTGGGGCCATGGGGAACTTTGGGGGCACGGGGGATATTGGGGGTATGGGGAACATGATGGGACATTGGAAACATGAGGGGACATTGAGGACATTTGGGACATTGGGGACATGGGGGATACTGGGGATATGGGGGGATACT
>NW_010158079.1:0-5728 GCF_000695765.1 Mesitornis unicolor
GCTGGGGTGGAAGGCAGGCTAGGCCCCGCTCGGCTGCCGCTGCGGGCTGGAGCCGCGCTCTCTGTGCCGGCCGGCTCCGGGTCGGGGATTGTGCGTGATCCGTCACGGAGTGGACGAGGTCCTGGAGTCCTTGGACAGGGACAAACAGAGGGCACAAATACAGTCGCAGCTGTCTGACACTTGTTCTGTTCCTGCTTTCTAACGAAGAAATAGCTGCGCTGCTTGATGAAATGGTTTTAGCAGGTAGCAAATGGTGTGTACAATCTGCTTTCTGAGCAGTGCTTTTAATTCTTGTGAATCAAAAATTAAGACTGAATTGAAATAAACATGGCTGCTTGTCTAAAAGGAATGATTCAACTCTAGTGCTCATTTTAGTGTTAATGTAAACCTTCTACTATTTACAGAACAGGAAAACAGATTTTTAGATTTTTGTTGTTCTCATTACACTTTCCATTTGTAATTTCTTATCAGTGTGCTGAAATTAAGCTGGTTTGGAAGGTTAATCTTCTAGAAACATCACATTCTCCATTTTTGTTTTTCTTGCACCAGGATCTTTGATGACCACAAAGCATTCACAGCCGCAGTCTACATTTGCAAGAAGTCTAACTTCAACAAGTACCAGTACTCCTTATTTTAAAGCAGCAGGTACAATTTTACATTGTTTCTCTTGTTTTTCTTTTATGGGCCTTTTTCCTCAGTGTTTATTAGTAAAGCTCTTGAATTACATCTTAGAAACCTGCATATGCTTTCACAGTGGTAAAAGACACTTTAGTATAGCACGTTACGAATTACTCTTCAATGACCTTAACAAGCAGTTTGGATTATAGAATTACAAAATTGGTCTATATAAGATCTTGTAACTAGGAAACAACCAGTTAAACTGCCAAGGTGGTTGATGTGTGGTACACCCTCTGAGGACGGTGGAAGTTCTCGAAAGATGCCAGTATTCTTCTGCAAGAGCTTTTTACTCTTCCCTGTCCTACATAAATCCAGCTTTTGTAGCTCACTAAGGGACATATCAGGACTGGCTGAAACACTGACCTTGCGAGTAATTGAAGAAGGTGATTCTGAACCCATACAAACAGCAAATGGCTGAGCTAGCTGTAAGCTTAATTAAACCTGAACTAAAAGTAGGTTACATGTGTCAGCCTGCTTCTGTACCTAAACTGATTACTTTTGCTGGGAAATCCCTCCTGAGGCGGCACTAATCCATGCTAAGCTCTGCTCTGGTGCTGTGCTGAACTGTGTCGCTGTGCTGTCCTATACAGGAGTTCTGTGAGATCCTCGCAGGGTGCCCTGCCCTGTGGCAAGCACACTGATTCCTACACACAACCTTGTAATGCTGCTCACTGAATGATAAGGAAAGCCCTTTATACAGTGCCAGTGTGTGTATACATATACGTATAAAAGAAAACATATGGGGGTGTGTATATCACAGAATCACAGAATGTTGGGGATTGGAAGGGACCTCAAAAGCTCATCCAGTCCAGTCCCCCTGCCGGAGCAGGAACACCTCGATGATGTTACACAGGAAGGCGTCCAGGCGGGTTTTGAATGTCTGCAGAGAAGGAGACTCCACAACCTCTCTGGGCAGCCTGTTCCAGTGCTCTGTGTGCATATATATATATACATATATATACACACACACTTTAGACTACATAGCTTTTTAAATTTGCTTTTTTAATTTTATTCATGTATTTCACCTTTCAGAAAGCACAGAAATTCCATCTTACGTGACTAAATGTCCTAGCAATGGGCTTTGCAGTAGATTGCCACCAGACTGTATGACTTGTAACACAAACTATTCTTGCGTGTATGGGAAGCTGGCCACTTTTGATTGCAAAGTCAAGCCACGTGTTCATTGTGTTGTAAGTAACCTGTTATTTCTAAACTCAAATTTATTTAATTAAACTGTGGCATCTCGTCATAAAATATGAAAAATTGATTTCCAGGTTCTTACATAGCCAGGTTTGCGGATCTGCGGTACGTTGAGTCTGACTCAGCTGTAGGCCGTTGCTGGAGAGGCAGACCTGCCCTTCTCTGTTCTGCCTTTCTTGTGTTGGATCTTTTTATTAGGCAGCTATGCAGCTGAGTGAAATAAATTTGTTGACCAATCAGAACTGAAGAGTTTTGAGAGTGGGCAGACTAAATATCTGTCAGAGGTGCAAACTGATCTTACACGTGAGACCGAGTCCTCCTTTCGGCAGTGGCTTTTGATTGGAGGAAGCAGTGACATTATACCTCTTTGTCAGTTTTCTGATGTTGATGTTTCAGTTGTACCTGATGACACAGAGATAATGAAGAGGGTAACTGTTATTTTGCTCAAAAGTCTGTCCATGAAATGTAATGTGATGCTGCACACTGTGAATTTTTTTATTACTAGTGAAATGATAATGCTGTCCTTCCACAGGATCAGAATAACCACGAGCAGGAGAACTTTACAATTAACATGACGTGCCAGTTTTGCTGGCAGCTTGCAACAACTGATTATGTTTGTACCAACTACACAAACTGCATGACGGTTTCTTGTCCGCGACAACGGTACAACGCCACGTGCACAGTACGGGATCATATTCATTGTCTAGGTAAGGTGGGCTGAAAACAGGTTCTGTGAACAAGCTTTGCTCTAAGGAATTTCTTAACACTTTAGGCATAATAGTGACATCTAACTGTAAACATTGGCTTTTACTACTGCAGTGTACCTTCCCATGCGAGAAAATAGTTCTGTTTTATTTTTGTCGGTTTCCATGGATTAAACTGACTTGGATGCCACCAACAGAAACAGTATGAAATGTTTCAGTAGGATAATTTAAAAAGATCATGCTGGTTTCACCCAACTAGTTTATTTTTCCCTCTGTTTGTTCAGTGACTGTGCATGTTTTCTGATGTGGGAATGGATGCGTGCAACCAGACTAGAGTGTCTGTGAGCTTTTGCGTTGACAGGGTTTGCTTCAATTAGTGTCAACCCTTTTAGACTCTCGTTAGAGAAGTAAGAGGATCTTTTTTCTTGGCATTTTCTCACTTGTTATGTGGTGTTTGTTTGTCACATTAAGGTTTGAATGTTTGCTCATGTTTAGGTAATCGTGTCTTTCCCAAGATGCTCTACTGCAACTGGACTGGAGGTTATAAGTGGTCCACTGCCTTGGCACTAAGGTATGCACGAGCTATTAGATAACCTCAAGCTAAAGTAGGTAATATTATTAGAGATAGATCAGTTGTCTATAAAATCTTGGGTTTGTGTGGTTTTTCTGCTTGGCTCTTTTTTTAATGGTATACTGAGTAACCAGTATTTCATACAGTTTAGCTTAGAATTTGGAGGTATAGGATGCCTGAAGATTTCCTATGCAGTGATACTGACTGTCTTCAGTAAACGGAGCTTAAGAGAAAACATTTACACTGTTTCTTCATCGAATGTACTTTCTTCAGAGTCAATTCTCATGATCTTAGGCTTCACAAAGTGATCTGTTTTCTGAGTAGCGAGGACATGCTTGCTTTTATTCTATATGGTGGCAAATGAGGTACAAATGCTCAAAAAATACGGTGATTTATGTTCTTTCTCCCATTTTTTAGTATATTTTAAACGCTTAAGGCTGAAAATTGTCCAAATGACTCTTTAGCATCTGAAATGAATGGAGCTGTTTCTGAATTTGACAGATGGTCACTCAGCTGGGTTCAGTTGATGTACATTTGTTACAGCTTCCTTCCCAACTGTAAGAGCTAGAAATACCTTACAAAGTTTCTTGCATTTCAAATTATTAGGAAACAGAAACAGTATTGAAAAAAACTATGTAGGTTATTTGTGGAGCATTAAGCCATTAGAGCACCACAATAGTGATTTGAAATTAACTGAAGTTCTTCTGGCGGTAAGACCTTTTTCATGGAATTTTAACGTTTCAGAAGTGGTTAATATGATAAACTGGGCAGTGGGGCTCTGTTCCTGGAGCCAAGGACACAGTAAGGTTGACTAAGAAAGCGATCTACCGTGCTGTCCTTTATAGTGAGAGTTGTTCTCTCTGCCACCAGGTGGAGAAACTTACTGTTGCATAGGGCTGAATTCAGCGTTTGGGTCTGTTGCCACAGCTCGTTTGTTGGGGTTTGTTTTAGCTTCTGCTAGCTTACAAGTCCAGACACATTTATAAATTTGAGAGTTTTGGCTTCTACTGCTTGTCATGAACGAAAAACTGTCAAGTCTCTGGGTGGTATTAATTAGCTAAGAAATAGTAGCTATGAAATAATAGCTATTTCATCAAAAGGTTTCTCCTTTAATAACCCAGTCAGCTCTTTCTGTACAAAAAATGCGTAGTTTCTTGAATGATGTAGAGCAAAACTACAATCGACTTGTAGGTATGGCAGAAAGAAGTGTGTATGGATACCCAAGCATCTAAAAGTAATAATACCAGTTCATCTAAGAATAATAATAATGAATCATGTTTTTATTCTTGCAGCATCACCCTTGGTGGATTTGGTGCCGATCGTTTCTATTTGGGCCAGTGGCGGGAAGGTCTGGGAAAACTCTTCAGCTTCGGTGGACTTGGAATATGGACACTAATTGATGTGCTACTAATAGGTGTTGGCTATGTGGGACCTGCCGATGGTTCTCTTTATATTTAAGTGTGGGTGCAACACGTTTGTTAGAGGAGTAATTGCTTGGTGAGGGCTCTAAAGAAAAGAATGTAGGTATTTGAGCCTTTAAGGTGGAATGAAGAACAACTGTTCTTTCTGTGTGCATACGTTTTAATGTACAGTATCTGTACTTAGTTTGCCTTTAACTAAGGTAAAATAAAAGAGTGGATCACTGAGTAAGTTGAAATTAATTTCCTTTCTTCTATGGACATGCTATTTTTCTATGAAAAGTGTTGAACAGCTCATCAGATTCTGCACTTTGCTTGAACTTGGATGATCCGTCAAACACCAAGAGAGATGCAAACTAATGAATAATGAGTTGTTTATTTCATGATTGTATGCTTGAATTTAACTTAAAGTTAACTTCCCTAAAAATGTTGGTAATTTTTTTTTGTATTTGTGGGAGGGTAATTTATTTGCCTGAATTACTCTAGCAGTATGTAGATCAGTGTGCTTTATGATACTAATTACATTAATCTCTGTTTTGGGATCTAGCAGGAGCTAATATTTGTTTAGTGACTTTTTGGCTTAAAGTTGTGGGGCATTTTCAATTAGATCGCAGTAACACTAAAAGCTGAGTATGAAATAATTGGAACAAATTCTAGGATTGTTTCAGAATGTCTTGATTCTGGTTAGGTTTTACTCACATCTCAGTGAAAGGTACCATTTGTATTCCCGTGCTAGCAAGCTTGCCATGATAAAAAAAGGGTTGGCAGTATAATCGATGTTTATCCACTTACGCCTTTGAAACAGGGTGATGCAGCACACGGTAGTGCCATGGCAGAGAACAATGTAATTTAGTTCGCTGAAGTATCCAAAGGCCTCTGGCCATCCCCTCGCCCTTGATCGTGTGTAGTACTGAGGTGAGGTAGGTCTGAAAATCTGTCACCTGAATAAACTTGAAGCTTTCGTGGAACTCGGTGGTTCTTGTGATCTCGCCCTGGCTTCCGCCGCGCCTCTGTTTCCCTGGGCGCGATGGCTGAGGGCGGGAGGGAGCGGCGGGGCCGCGGCACCCGCTGTGAGGGAGCGCGAGCGAGCGGGGCAGGGCCTTGCCGAGGGCGGAACGCGACCGGCGGGGCGGGGCCTTCGCCGTGAGCCCGGCAGC
>NW_010158080.1:0-10246 GCF_000695765.1 Mesitornis unicolor
CTATCTTGGGTCCCTTTACCTTCAAGCAGCTAATGATGTCTCTGCAGAAAAAAAAATAGCTCAACATTGTGCTCTTGGGCAATAAATAGGACATTTTTTTCTTAGCCATAGAAACTATGATGACAGAGCTGGCAAGGCTTGCTAAATTTTTGCTGTACATTTTAAACTGCTGAATGCTTCCTACCAGTTAAACCATCAATGCAGAAAACCATTGTCATTGCTAGTGACTTGTAAATCACATAGGGACAGTCCCATGCTTAGGAAAGGAATCAGCAATGACAGAACTTTAATCTAGGACAGTGGTCTTCAAAGTGGAGTATGCACACCTCAGGGGATGCACAAGACAATCTGTGGGAGTGTGGGAAGAAAATATTTTTTCTGCCATTAATAAAAGAAATAATATTTTAAAATGTCTTTATTTCCTTTTTTTCTTATTCTTTTTTATTTTATAATATGCATAATATATTAGTACAGCAGTACATGTATATAATTTATAAACAAACAAACGTATATTTGCAGTGTACAGTCAAAAAGGATCGGAGACAACTGCTCTAAGACAGAATCCTAGATGGATGGCAGAGTGGTATGCAGATGATCATACAGCTGATTTTGCTTTTACTTATTTCAATTTTAAACCAATGTGGTTCTAATTGAATTATGTCTGATTTATTCGGTGTCAGATCATTGTCCTGCCCTCTATAATTGGAAAAAAGTGACTTAGTGCAAATGGAAACACTATCTTAGCTGCAGGTTTGCAACTGTGGAATCATGTATAGAAATGTCTTAGTTCTCTGCAGCATACTGCAGGCTTGGTTTTTGTCACCTTGTTGTAGTCTAGGAGAAAGTGCATTTAGGGCTAATATCTGTAGGAAGGAGAGTAATATTTAGATGAAATTACTCTTCCTCAGAAAAGGCCTGAAACTGAGGAATATCTTATCATAATTGATATCTGGATCATCAGGATACATCCCTCAGGTCTTTAACATCTGGACTGCAGTCCTCCAAACTCTGTTTCATTTACAAGAGATACTTGAACTTAGGTCTTCTCCATGCTTAGAAGGCTTCCTGGCTGCGAGGGTATTTGCTATGCTGAAGTAAGGCACTTCATCTCGTGGTACAGATATTCGGCAGCTTGTCAGAGCTGTATCACTTTGTATAAACAAGTAACTTGCCATAGAGATAGGCATCTGAAACCACTTTATGGCTATATGCACAAAGCCACTGAATCATTCTCCCTCAAGACTAATGGATATTTACTTATTTACAGAAAGTAAAAGAGTTTTAATCAAGAGAATTAGAGAGGCAAATATTGACTCTGTACTTTCTTTCTCTTGCTATCCTTCTACCATTTAGGAAATGAATAATCAGTAGTATCAACAATAGAATAGAAGCATCATTATTTGAATTAGGGTCTCATTAGACTACTGGGTCTCATCTTCTTTTTGATTTAGTTAAATGTGTTATTTACTTGTAATATTAGTCATTAATATTAATATTAGCATTAATTTTTATTATTTTTTAATTTGAAATTTTGATGTTCTGGGAAAGTAAAAGAGAATCTGTTCCAACAGAAGATAAACATGAAAAATTTGAAAGAAAGCCTGTCCTCATTGAAGACACTGGAAAAAACTTCAGTGCAAAAAAATCTTTCTTTCAGCGTGAACAGAGCTTCATCTGTTGTTTCGCCCTGAATTCTGAATATCTGAGAAGTAGTTGGCTTGTCCATATATGTCAGTGGGACATACCCATGCAAATAGACTGATCTGTTTGCTGAGTGTTACATATGTGCTTAAAATACTTTGCTGTAGGGTCAGAGACAGGCTTGGAGAGCAGGACCCCAAGCCTGTACAGTGGAGATGTATTAGAGCTTGTGGGTCATAAGCCATGGGGGCCAGTCTGAGTTTCTAAAAAGAACTATAGAGTGGAAAGCTATGGAAACAGGAACTTGTCTTGCAGAACAAACAAAACAAAGATAGAAGATTAATGAGTTTCTCTGTTACATGTTGATCTAGGTGATTTTTGCTGTTGTTAAAACATTGTGTAACCTAAGAAACCTTGTGATTGTTAGAGATCAAATATGTATATTAGCAACCAATCAAATATATAAAGAAACAATTGTACACAATAAATGAACATTCTGCTTGCATCAAGCCGCATCCCATCTCTCCATCGCCACACTCTGCAAAACCTGCACCCTCAACTGCCTCTGGCTGAATTAATTCAAGTCAGGAACAGAAGAAAATAATTTGCTGTTTGAACAAAGACTCTTATTCCAAGACTTTGTTTATGGATGGATTCTTACTTGCCATAATCTTTATTTTCATGTAGTTCTGAAGAAAAATGGTATTGTGAAGTTGTCCATATATTCTTGGCAAGCCTGTAGCCCTTATGACTGCAAAACTTCCATTAAAATTGGTGGGGATTATCCTGAGGCATGAGCTGCTTTAACTTATGACTAATTGTCTTCATCCTGTGTCCATTCTGAGAACATCACCCTATGAAGAACTGGAACATCCACCTCAGGTATGAAGGAAACCAGGAGCCTAGTATAACCATAGGAAAAAGAAACTGATAAAGACGCATCTCAGATGAACCTCAACAGAAATCATTGAAACAAAAATAAAAAATGGAAAAAGGAGTTAGAAAAAGTGACATGTTCATACCAGAACTTCTCTTAAGTTAGTCTTCACTACAATGACCCTCAAGACCGCAGGAAATTGGAGTTGCTATACAGTTAACCACTGCTATAGAGAGAGTATTTGTTAAGGGCTGCTCAGAAGGACATGGCAAACATTACAGCACGAATTGGCAGATACCCGAAGTCTGGAAGGTAGCCCTAGCAGCAGTGATCCTGTGGATGAAGACTAATGGGTGCAGGGTTACAGGCACCATGCAGAGGAGATATTACAGCAGTATCTCATAGAACAGTTCTCAGTTATTTTCATGGTCTTGGATGTATACATTTCTACACTGCCTTTAAAGAAACTACACTTTTGCATACAGTCTCTTGTGTCTGATGATATCACCCTTATTTGCATCCCATTAAGAAAAGTGGGACATGCTTTATTAGATGAAAAAGATGCAACATTTATCATGGTACAGAGTAACCAAAGTTTTCAGCCCACCTTCTTTCCCAAATTCAACAACCTTAAAAACACAGAATAATGGAATATTACTTGCAATACTCAAGATCTTTAACCTACATTCTGTCACCAAGTACAGTGGAAACCAGTGTTACATTTTTGTCTGTGCTCATGTAACAGAGGATATTCTATTTTAGCTGTTACAGACATCTTTGAATCTTACTCTGTTCTCAGTTTTTGTTATAGTTTGTGGCCATTGATAATTACATTTTGATTTAACTATCCTGATTCATAGTAGCTGGGAAACCAAACCCGCATCTCTTAATCATAAAATTTATTCTAACAAATTTCCACTGTTCCTAATCCAGGAACTTTCTTTATACTTCTTCATTTAAATATTAATTATTAATCTATATCTGCACTCAATAATATGGCCAAAGCTATTACTTACTGAAAAGGTTTGAAATCTATTTCTCTATCTAATAGTAAGAAAGCTTGATACAAGAAGAACAGCATACTATACAGAAGTAGGAGTTTGCTCCAAACTATACATGCATTGAGTAAGCTAGTTCAAGGAATGAGAAGAGCTGTTTCTGGAAGTAGTTACTGATAACGCTTTTCTGAAAGTTGAGACTAGAAGTAATAACTGAATTAGTATCTCAGGTGTAAATATCACATTTCCTGAAGTGAATCCTTTCAGGAAAAAGAACTTTACACACTCTCTTCTCCAGGGACTATGCTTTCATGAAACACAACAGGCACTCTGGTTTTGAGAAGAGTTTAGAGAGCTAGAAAAGCTTCCCTATGATGTGAAGAGACTGGAGCACTTTTGTTCAGGCAGAAACTTATTAGAAAGATGTATGAGGTAGATAAAATAAGGATGTAGAAGGCATTTCAGGCTTCTTAATACACAGATGGGAGGCTTGCTAATAAAAATGTAAAAACCCATTTATAATCCTTTCTACAACGTATAATTAAACTATTCAGCTCATTGCCAAATGTGAAATAAGGGCCAAAAGCAAAATATGCTTTCTTTTTGAACCAGACAGTTTTATGACCTTAATTACTTTAGGGTAAAAAATGTATGTAAAGAGATATGAATAGGTTCTCTCTTGGTTTTGAACATAGGTTAATCATTAATCCATGGTACTGTGGAATCTTTCAGCAATTTCTCCAATAGGTATGTGTCCATAATGGTTCAGTGGTGGTTTATGCCCCCCTCTGAAACTCCATTTTGTGTCCACTGTCAGATAAAGATTAATCACTTGTCTCAAGGAGTGGGACTTTTCCCAACTGCAGGTTGCACTTAGCCTACATGGGCTTTAGAATAAAAGGAATGAGGAAAAATCTCCCTCTGAGTTATCCTGACAAGTGCCTTGGACTTCAGTAATTTCAATCCAATTTACTTGATTTTCTGAAGATTAATAGGGGAAAATAAAAAGCTCTTAAGTACTCAGAAAAGCCAGACACAGTGTTCTGCCCCCACAAAACTTAAAAGGAAAGATTTCTGGTGATAGAAATGAAGGATGGGCATTTCTCCCTTTTTGAACCTTGTGTACTTACCTACCACTTAGTGAATGATCAGGTAGAAGTTCCCACAGAGGAGGATGCAGCCACAGAATAAAATATGAATTCCTAAATAAGCATCCAGGATTTCATCTGTGTAAGGAATAGAATGGCTAATTATTTTTCCTGTGATCCTCTGTTGCATTGTTTAAAGCCAGATAGATTATTAACTTGAATGATATTGCTAACACAAAGACTCATAAATACCATCTTCCTCAGCTCTAGTCTCTCTCATTGTCTTGTAATAATCACAAGTAAATTTATCCCCATGATGGCAATGTTACTCTGAGACCAAGATAAACAAAACAGATAATGTGCATTTATGCAGAAAACAATTTACTCCCTTTTTTATTTGAAAAGCCTTAGCCAGCATAATCACTTACCAAAGTCCTGCAGAAACAGAAATTGAGAATAAGCAAAATGCAGTTGAATTCAAGGGCAATATTATAATATTGATTTCTTACTAAAAATGGAATAAGATGCAGAAGAGGACTGATACAAAGTGAACAGCTATATGAAGTGTATGTATGGCTGTGGTGCTAATTTTCATGAAACTGCCTTTAGAAAAATCTAATAATTTTGTTTGGGTAGTGAATGAACTGTGTTGTTTCTTGGTTCACACAAACAGAGTATTGGATGGAGGAAAGGAGAATGCTCCATGGGTTTTCAGACAGGGAGGAGGAAAGACATTTTTGCCATACTCCTTTTTCTTCTAAAGGAGATGGACAGAAACAGGTAACAACTGGCAGTTTACTCTCCCCTCTGGAGAGTGGAAAGGAGGAAATTGCTTCTCTCAGAGTCATAATTCTATGCACCTTTACAGTAATGCAATTACATATTGCACCAATTACAGGTGAAAGAAAGCTTATCTAGCCTTTCAAGACTAACATAAAGTGGGTCTTAGCAAGAAAAACTGGGAAGACCTTGAGGGATACATGATGTACTGGATGCATAAAACATATTGTGACTCTTTTTTATGACCAGTCATGAAGATAAAATTATTGGGGAGAATGGAGAGGAAGGGTCTGGTTTGTTAGAATTTTCTTATCAGATTTTGTTTTTGTAGTGGTGAAGTAACTGCTGCTACAATGCTGAGTTCTTGAGTATGAGTAATTGGAGACAGCATCTAACAAAAGTAGTAAGGGCTAGCTTTGCAACTAACTTCATTACTGCAACATGTTCTATGGGTAAAATTTTGATCCTCACAAAGTCTGCTTAAGATTCCTAGAAGTTTTAGCAAGGCATTGTGCTCTACAATTACACTTTACAGCCTTGATGGTTGTAGTGTGCCATTTAGATAGTTTTGAGGGCTCAAAATCTGATCTGGTTAGATGAGATTAAAAATGAAGAAAGTTGATAACTAGGTGATCTCAGGCAAAAAAAAACCCAACCAAAAAAAAACCAAAACCAAACCATATAAAAATATTTTTACTTATTTTAAGCCTAACTTAGTGATAACAGAAACTGTGACGAGAGAGTTCAAATGACCATTGCAACTAGAAAGGGAATGTTGAGTTGTTTGTGGCAGATGTAATGAAGCTCCTGAAAGAGCAGAAAGAGCAGGATAGGAGAACAGAGAAGAAAAATAACATCGGGAAAGAACTAGTTTCCTCAAGGAACAGCACCAGCATCCAAGAAATAAAACTCTCCATACTCATAGTTGATGTTTAAGAACTGACAAAATCTCATTTAACAGCAGCTTCATTACCTTTGTTTCTTTGTAGTAGACAGGGACTTTTTGGCTTATCTTGGTAGTAAACTCACCCATTAGGTTATATAATGTGTTACTGTCTTTGTGTTTCTATGTTCTATGGTTAGCCAAATTATCTATTTGTCCTCATGGTGCTTTTCCCTTGCTGGCCTCCTTTAAGAATCATCTGGTGAATGGACTGCAAGTGAATTTGGGCAGCAGCCTGCACTACTCATCTGTATCACAGACTTTTCTGTCACCAAAATTGGGAAGAGAAAAACCTTTTAACACCAAGGCAGCATTAAGAAGCAGGCATTCTTTATTCGATGTTGGGTGTGAGGGGCATTATTTATTCCATCCAAGCTCTCACAACTACTGGCACTTTTCTTGGCATATTTGTACACAAAAGTTTCAGGATTGCATAATCTGAGTTACAATGATTGATAGCACTTTAAATATAATTATAATACATTTAAATATCTGCTGAATCATTCTCAAATCAAACTGTGCTTGCATCCAAGAGGTCGTTTGGTGGTCTCTGGTGGTCCTTTGTGATTCTGCAAAGGCACCTCTTACTGTCCTTTCCATGAACCCTGAGTCTTTCTCCCATATTTGGTCTTTCCTGGACCCTTTTCCTCAGCTCCCTTATCTTGGTCTCAGCCAGTGTTCTGCTGGTTTATCTGTGGTCCTTCAGAATGTACTAGGATGTATCTGTACTTGGATGTATCAGTGTACTAGGATGTATTTAGTCACAGTTACAGTGAGTTCTTGTTTGAGGCCCTTTACAATACTTCCGCTGGTCTATTTTCCACTGGTGACTTCCCTGGTCAACTTAAGAGAGCCCACATTGTTGCTGTGATGAATACACAGAACTGACTATGTCCTGGTAACAATCTCACATCTAAGCTCTAGCTGGATTCACAGACTGTGACCTTTGTCCAGTGAGTTTATTTTGAAATGCCGTAATCCCATACAAACATAGCCATGAGGGGGTTGTAGTGCTGCCTCTCATCACCTTATACTCAAAAACTCAGGATTTTTAAAACTATTTGAAAACAGACAGCAACTTCCTGAGTTTTTTAGCTCTGATGATGGAATTAGGTATCTGAACTACTTTGGTTAGAACAGCCTAAGCAACACTCTTCTCCCTAGCATTTGCTATTGGAAGGACTAAGAAGCTGTATGCTCAATGTGCCAGCTTCTGTGGATCTATTTTTGAGATCTCTGAACTCCATTCGTTACACAGGAATCCGGGATGATTAACTTAACCTGAACTCTGCTAGTTAGTAAGGTGCTTAAAACTTAATGAACAGCAACAACGAGTCAAGCCCTATAAACAGGTATCAAGCATAGGATGCTGCTAAAAGGCATGTTTCTGCTTTACACTATGTCCTTGGCCATACACTGCTGCTGCCTCAAGCACTAGCATTTGTGCATGGTACAGTGATTGTGCTGGGAAAACTCATAAAGGAAAAGAAGGAGTTTACAGCTGAGTAATTCCTCAAGAGCACATTTACTTTCAGCAAGAAAACAAGACAGCCTTCCACCATGAAGAAGGTCTCAGGTTCCTAGGAAGACATGGCATTTTAGTACTCTGCCAAATAATGCCCTAGGTAAAGGTGATTAATAGATCAGGAAAGACAATATACTCATGGCCTTTTTCAAAGTCTCTCTAAAAGCAAAGTCTCTGTGGGCCATTCATTTTAATGTAAGGAAATTAAAAACAACTTTTTTGTAAAAATGCACTTGGATTAATATGCTATTGAACTGCAGTCAACACTGTTGAGCTTTAGTCAGTGTGCATCAAATAGGAGGGTTTATATCCTTTATAAGCAATGATGCTGAAACTCTAGCTGACCTCTTTATTGATTAAGGAGACAATGATGCTACATAATTTGCTTTTAATCTCTAGTGTAGTGTTGAAGCTCTGACATGGTAAGTGTTGACGAAGTCATCAATAGCTACACCTTCAAGTCAATTTTAAGATTCAAGTACCTTAATTTTATTTGGGAAAATACTGATAAACTCTTTTATATTGGCTGATATTTAAAGCTGAAGTCTGTAGCAAAGTTTAGCTAGAGAAATAAGATTTTTTTTCATAACTTGCTGTTATTCAAGAATAATTTGTCTCTTACCTTGTATCTTCTGAAGTGAAATAATAAATGTATATAAAAGCAGTGAAAATGGCCCTTGCAATAAAATACCTTTGGAGCATAAATCTTCTTATACTAAAATTTATTTGAAAGTCTTTTAATATGTGCTGTATAAAATTTCTTCTCATCTAGAAGGTAGTCCATATTTTTGGGAGGAAGAGCAGGGAGAAGAAAACAAGGAAAATCTTGAATGCATCCACTAAAATGTATCCATAAATAAAATAATTAATAAGTGAAAAAGTAAAAATGCTTGTAAAGCTTGGATTATACTGGCAGTCCTTGTTTAAACAATCATGCAAATATTGTTCAATACCTGGAAAAATTGTTTAAGATCTAGAATACTACTGGAATCTGGTATGTATTGTCAGCAGATCCTTTAAGCCAGTTGTGTATTTTGCTGTGAGATGAATGTGAATGTTAAGTAAATAGTTGGAATATTTTTAATTAACTACATGGAAAAGCCTGTTTTAACAAAGAAACTGCTCAGTGTTACTCAGCAACTTTAGTGGATGTTATTAAGAGGATTTATTTTGCCAACTTCAGTTGAGAAATAATTACTTTGAGCTAGTGTTTTTAATTATATTACAAATATTATAGTTTTAAAGAAACCATTTAGGCATAATCTGGATTTTTGAGACTGCATTGCACCACACAGGTGATTCTTAACTAGCTACAAAATCTTCACAGAGACCTAGTGCACGAGCTCTGTGTATTGCTCTCCCTTGTCTCTGACACAGGAGATGTGCTGATAAGAACCTCAGCATAGCTGGAACATTGCTTTATTCTTCACAGTTTGATTAAAGTTGACTAAGTAGATTTTCCCAGAGTTTCTCTGGGATCAAAACCATGCTTAGCAGCTTAAGTATCAAGAAAACACACAAATGGTTAAGAGACAATCTTCCAGCTCTTTCTTCATCCAGCTGCACTGCGTAAAGAAAACACAGAAAATTTAGCCTAAAGTTGAGTTTTCCCAGGATGTCAAAATTCTGAGAAACTTCTATAAACTTATGAAAACTTCTGTTTGAAATATGCTTGAAAGTCTCTTTCCTTCACAGAGGAATAATATTAAAGTGAACAACTTTCAAAATTAGTCTTAAACTTCTGAACTTGTATAAAAGTGGCCACATGATTTTGATAGCAGGTATCACTATTAAGAGTTTCACTTCTCTGATGCCACTTGAACATACATAACATTTATTCATTTTGTATTAAATCTTTACTTACTCTTCTATTCTAAGAATAGGGCCAGCAATGGCCCTAAACTTTTCTGTCCCATTTTATAGCTTTTAAAGTTACAGTTAAAGTACTATGAAACATTTTGTGCTTTATGAAAGGTGGGAGCAGGTATCCTAAAGTGGATCTCATAGAAAAATATGTATGCTTGTGTGAAAGGGATGGGTTTCAATGATACAGACATTTAATTCATTAAATGCTTGATTGTTTTTCTGTAATTTAGAGTTATAGCTGTTCTTCAGAAAGTTTTGAACAGTATAGAGTAGTGCTAATTCCTGCTTGCTGTATTTCCAAGATGCCTAATCAGAAAATTCAAGAAGGCTGTAGTTGGTAGGTCATCTCCTGGCACATCTTTCCTTACATCTGTTTGGAGCTTCCCTCACAGAAAATTGCACATACTGGATCAGTTTCAGTGAACTGAAATCACTAATTTCCTTAGCTCGCTTGTAAAGCCCATTCATTTTGAAATCATTATTGGTATATAATTTCTTGAGTACGAATGCTGTATCTTATCCTGCTGA